>NW_027254608.1:0-40000 GCF_044704955.1 Pristiophorus japonicus
GTACCTGCCCTGGGAGTGTTTGATGGGACAGTGTAGAGGGAGCTTTACTCTGTATCTAACCCCCTGTACCGGCCCTGGGAGAGTTTGATGGGACAGTGTAGAGGGAGCTTTACTCTGTATCTAACCCCGTGCTGTACCTGCCCTGGGAGTGTTTGATGGGACAGTGTAGAGGGAGCTTTACTCTGTATCTAACCCCGTGCTGTACCTGCCCTGGGAGTGTTTGATGGGACAGTGTAGAGGGAGCTTTACTCTGTATCTAACCCCATGGTGTACCTGCCCTGGGAGTGTTTGATGGGACAGTGTAGAGGGAGCTTTACTCTGTATCTAACCCCCTATACCTGCCTTGGGAATGTTTGATGGGACAGTGTAGAGGGAGCTTTACTCTGTATCTAACCCCCTGTACCTGCCCTGGGAGTGTTTGATGGGACAGTGTAGAGGGAGCTTTACTCTGTATCTAACCCCCTGTACCGGCCCTGGGAGAGTTTGATGGGACAGTGTAGAGGGAGCTTTACTCTGTATCTAACCCCGTGCTGTACCTGCCCTGGGAGTGTTTGATGGGACAGTGTAGAGGGAGCTTTACTCTGTATCTAACCCCGTGCTGTACCTGCCCTGGGAGTGTTTGATGGGACAGTGTAGAGGGAGCTTTACTCTGTATCTAACCCCATGGTGTACCTGCCCTGGGAGTGTTTGATGGGACAGTGTAGAGGGAGCTTTACTCTGTATCTAACCCCCTGTACCTGCCCTGGGAGTGTTTGATGGGACAGTGTAGAGGGAGCTTTACTTTGTATCTCACCCCCTGTACCTGCCCTGGGAGTGTTTGATGCGATAGTGTAGAGGGAGCTTTACTCTGTATCTAACCCCCTGTACCTGCCCTGGGAGTGTTTGATGGGACAGTGTAGAGGGAGCTTTACTCTGTATCTAACCCCCTGTACCTGCCCTGGGAGTGTGTGATGGGACAGTGTAGAGGGAGCTTTACTCTGTATCTAACCCCGTGCTGTACCTGCGCTGGGACTGTTTGATGGGACAGTGTAGAGGGAGCTTTACTCTGTATCTAACCCCCTGTACCTGCGCTGGGACTGTTTGATGGGACACTGTAGAGGGAGCTTTACTCTGTATATAACCCCCTGTACCTGCCCTGGGAGTGTTTGATGGGACAGTGTGGAGGGAGATTAAATGCCCAACTCTCTCTATTCCTCTCGCTTTCTCTCTGTCCGTTTCTCTCTCTGTCTGTTCCTCTGTCTCTCTCGCTCTCTCTTTCCGGGTCCCTGTCTCTCTCCCTCTCTGTATCTCTGTCCCTTTTTCTCTCTCGCTCTCTCTTTCAGTCTCCCTGTCTCTCTCCCTCTCTGTATCTCTGTCCCTTTCTCTCTCTCGCTCTCTCTTTCAGTCACCCTGTCTCTCTCCCTCTCTGTATCTCTGTCCCTTTCTCTCTCTCGCTCTCTCTTTCAGTCTCCCTGTCTCTCTCCCTCTCTGTATCTCTGTCCCTTTCTCTCTCTCGTTCTCTCTTTCAGTCACCCTGTCTCTCTCCCTCTCTGTATCTCTGTTCCTCTCTCTCTCTTGCTCTCTGTCAGTCTCTCTGTCTCCCTCTCTCCGTCTTGCTCCCTCACTCTCTCCCTCGCTCCCAATTTCTATCCATCTATCTCTCTTTCACTTTTTCCTCTGTCTGTGCTGCTGTCCATTTCCGATCTCTCTCTTTCTTTCCCTTTTCTGTAACACGCTCTCTCTATCCCAAATTCTCTCACTGCTTCTCCCTGTCCACCTCTCTTTTTCTCTCTCCCTGTCTCTCATTCCCATTCTGATGTGTCCTTGATTGAAAAGTACCCTGACATATTGCAGCCTGACTGTTTAAACCCACAGCAAGAAATCACATTTCTGGGACATTTTTGATTTGCTAACCATCCAATTGTGGCTTGGAATGTGTGGGTTAAATCTCGTTTCTCCATCTGAAAACTGTGAGTGTTTCAGATTGAGCAGTATATGGGATCAAAGGCTGATTCAGACAATGCTGCTTTGTGGAACGGTGTGATATCTTCACAGGGCAGGACATGGAGAAGTTTTGTTGGTTTGAATAAGGTGTAAATACGATTGTGTCGCCCCCTCACAGACACACAGGATTGAAGCTGTTTACCATCAATGCCCTGAAAGAATGAAATGGTTCAACAAGGTGTGACTGACTTCAAACTCTTCAAACACATGAAGGACCCGGAGACTGGGACCAACACAAAGCCCCGAGCCCAGGCAGGCAAACCAGGTTTGTTCACAGATCACCCATTTTGGTTTAGATTTCAAAAATATACTTTATTCATTGAAAATGTTCACAATACACTGGAAAATAGTTCAGTACATTGCGATCAGCAATTCCATACAATTCATTTGGATGCTGAGAGCATTTCCATACAATACACGAGTGTACATTTCATTTCAAGGTGGAGTTTAGTCCAATCTGTAAATGCCGTTCCATGTAGCACTGTGTAAATAAGGGTATTACATGGAGCAGGTAAGGACAGGTTTACATTACATTCCAGGATACATTTCAATCCCCATCACCAATCACGTTACAGGTAGCACTGTGTCGATGGAAGCAGGACACGCAACGGATGAGAATACATTGAGATGTCTTTACAAGTTACTAAACAGTGCAGAAACTGACATTATACATGACACAACACAGGTGTGTTTCAGTACATGGGGCTCGATGTATACAAGCAGATTAACAAGTACAGGCCGAGGGGGGTCTGATTCCATCCCCTGGCGATGTGACATTCTGTCAAACGTGTTCGACATTCTGCTCAGGGAACAGTCTGTTAGATAATCTCACTCTACACTGTCCCATCAAACACTCCCAGGGCAGGTACAGGGGGTTAGATACAGAGTAAAGCTCCCTCTACACTGTCCCATCAAACACTCCCAGGGCAGGTACAGCATGGGGTTAGATACAGAGTAAAGCTCCCTCTACACTGTCCCATCAAACACTCCCAGGGCAGGTACAGGGGGTTAGAGACAGAGTAAAGCTCCCTCTACACTGTCCCATCAAACACTCCCAGGTCAGGTACAGGGGGTTAGATACAGAGTAAAGCTCCATCTACACTGTCCCATCAAACACTCCCAGGGCAGGTACAGGGGGTTAGATACAGTGTAAAGCTCCCTCTACACTGTCCCATCAAACACTCCCAGGGCAGGTACAGGGGGTTAGATACAGAGTAAAGCTCCCTCAACACTGTTCCATCAAACACTCCCAGGGCAGGTACAGGGGGTTAGATACAGAGTAAAGCTCTCTCTGCACTGTCCCATCAAACACTCCCAGGGCAGGTACAGGGGGTTAGATACAGAGTAAAGCTCCCTCGATACTGTCCCATCAAACACTCCCAGGGCAGGTACAGGGGGTTAGATACAGAGTAAAGCTCCCTCTACAGTGTCCCATCAAACAGTCCCAGCGCAGGTACAGGGGGTTAGATACAGAGTAAAGCTCTCTCTACACTGTCCCATCAAACACTCCCAGGGCAGATACAGCACGGGGTTCGATACAGAGTAAAGCTCCCTCTGCACTGTCCCATCAAACACTCCAGGGCAGGTACAGGGGGTTAGATACAGAGTAAAGCTCCCTCTACACTGTCCCATCAAACACTCCCAGGGCAGGTACAGGGGGTTAGATACAGAGTAAAGCTCTCTCTACACTGTCCCATCAAACACTCCCAGGGCAGGTACAAGGGGTTAGATACAGAGTAAAGCTCTCTCTACACTGTCCCATCAAACAATCCCAGGGCAGGTACAGGGGGTTAGATACAGAGTAAAGCTCACTCTACACTGTCCCAGCAAACACTCCCAGGGCAGGTACAGGGGTTAGATACAGAATAAAGCTCCCTCTACACTGTCCCATCAAACACTCCCAGGGCAGGTACAGCACGGGGTTAGATACAGAGTAAAGCTCCCTCTACACTGTCCCATCAAACACTCCCAGGGCAGGTACAGGGTTTAGATACAGAGTAAAGCTCCCACTACACTGTCCCATCAAACTCTCCCAGGGCAGGTACAGGGCGTTAGATACAGAGATAATCTCCCTCTACACTGCCCCATCAAACACTCCCAGGGCAGGTACAGGGAGTTAGATACAGAGTAAAGCTCCCTCTATACTGTCCCATCAAACTCTCCCAGGGCAGGGACAGGGCGTTAGATACAGAGATAATCTCCCTCGACACTGTCCCATCAAACACTCCCAGGGCAGGTACAGGGAGTTAGATACAGAGTAAAGCTCCCTCTACACTGTCCCATCAAACACTCCCAGGGCAGGTACAGGAAATTAGTTACATAGATAATCTCACTCTACACTGTCCCTTCAAACTCTCCCAGGGCAGGTACAGGGGGTTAGATACAGAGTAAAGCCCCCTCTACACTGTCCCATCAAACACTCCCAGTGCAGGTACAGGAGGTTAGATACAGAGTAAAGCTCCCTCTACACTGTCCCATCAAACACTCCCAGGGCAGGTACAGCACGGGATAGATACAGAGTACAGCTCCCTCTGCACTGTCCAATCAAACACTCCCAGGGCAGGTACAGGGGGTTAGATAGGGAGATAATCTCCCTCTACACAGTCCCTTCAAATACTCGCAGGGCAGGTACAGGGGGTTAGATACAGAGTAAAGCTCCCTCTACACTGTCCCATCAAACACTCCCAGGGCAGGTACAGCACAGAGTTAGATACAGAGTAAAGCTCCCTCTACACTGTCCCATCAAACACTCCCAGTGCAGGTACAGGGTGTTAGATACAGAGTAAAGCTCCCTC
Source organism: Pristiophorus japonicus (assembly GCF_044704955.1). Lineage (NCBI taxonomy): Eukaryota > Metazoa > Chordata > Chondrichthyes > Pristiophoridae > Pristiophorus > Pristiophorus japonicus. The sequence goes on from NW_027254608.1 coordinate 4,779, forward strand.
AACACTGTCCCATCAAACACTCCCAGGGCAGGTACAGGGTGTTAGATACAAAGTCAAGCTCTCTCCACAATGTCCCATGCAATACTCCCAGCGCAGGTACAGCACGGAGTTAGATACAGAGTAAAGCTCTCTCTACACTGTCCCATCAAACACTCCCAGGGCAGGTACAGGGGGTTAGATACAGAGTAAAGCTCTCTCTACACTGTCCCATCAAACACTCCCAGGGCAGGTACAGCCCGGGGTTAGATACAGAGTAAAGCTCCCTCTACACTGTCCCATCAAACACTCCCAGGGCAGGTACAGCATGGGGTTAGATACAGAGTAAAGCTCTGTCTACACTGTCCCATCAAACACTCCCAGGGCAGATACAGCATGGGGTTAGATACAGAGTAAAGCTCCCTCTGCACTGTCCCATCAAACACTCCAGGGCAGGTACAGGGGGTTAGATACAGAGTAAAGCTCCATCTCCACTGTCCCATCAAACACTCCCAGGGCAGGTACGGGGGGTTCGACACAGAGACAATCTCCCTCCACACTGTCCCATCAAACACTCCCAGGGCAGGTACAGGGGGTTAGCTCCAGAGTAAACCTCCCTCTACACTGTCCCATCAAACTCTCCCAGGGCAGGTACAGGGCGTTAGATACAGAGATAATCTCCCTCTACACTGCCCCATCAAACACTCCCAGGGCAGGTACAGGGAGTTAGATACAGAGTAAAGCTCCCTCTATACTGTCCCATCAAACTCTCCCAGGGCAGGTACAGGGCGTTAGATACAGAGATAACCTCCCTCTACACTGTCCCATCAAACACTCCCAGGGCAGGTACAGGGAGTTAGATACAGAGTAAAGCTCCCTCTACACTGTCCCATCAAACACTCCCAGGGCAGGTACAGGAAATTAGATACATAGATAATCTCACTCTACACTGTCCCTTCAAACTCTCCCAGGGCAGGTACAGGGGGTTAGATACAGAGTAAAGCTCCCTCTACACTGTCCCATCAAACACTCCCAGGGCAGGTACAGGGAGTTAGATACAGCGTAAAGCTCCCTCTACACTGTCCCATCAAACACTCCCAGTGCAGGTACAGGGTGTTAGATACAGAGTAAAGCTCCCTCAACACTGTCCCATCAAACACTCCCAGGGCGGGTACAGGGTGTTAGATACAAAGTCAAGCTCTCTCCACAATGTCCCATGCAATACTCCCAGCGCAGGTACAGCACGGAGTTAGATACAGAGTAAAGCTCCCTCTACATTGTCCCATCAAACACTCCCAGGGCAGGTACAGCATGGGGTTAGATACAGAGTAAAGCTCTCTCTACACTGTCCCATCAAACACTCCCAGGGCAGATACAGCACGGGGTTAGATACAGAGTAAAGCTCCTTCTGCACTGTCCCATCAAACACTCCAGGGCAGGTACAGGGGGTTAGATACAGAGTAAAGCTCCCTCTACACTGTCCCATCAAACACTCCCAGGGCAGGTACAGCATGGGGTTAGATACAGAGTAAAGCTCTCTCCACACTGTCCCATCAAACACTCCCAGGGCAGGTACAAGGGGTTAGATACAGAGTAAAGCTCTCTCTACACTGTCCCATCAAACACTCCCAGGGCAGGTACAGGGGGTTAGATACAGAGTAAAGCTCCCTCTACACTGTCCCAGCAAACACTCCCAGGGCAGGTACGGGGGGTTCAACACAGAGACAATCTCCCTCCACACTGTCCCATCTAACTCTCCCAGGGCAGGTACAGGGGATTAGATACAGAGTAAAGCTCCCTCCACACTGTCCCATCAAACACTCCCAGGGCAGGTACAGGGGGTTAGATACAGAGTAAAGCTCCCTCTACACTGTCCCATCAAACACTCCCAGGCCAGGTACAGGGGGTTAGCTCCAGAGTAAACCTCCCTCTACACTGTCCCATCAAACTCTCCCAGGGCAGGTACAGGGCGTTAGATACAGAGATAATCTCCCTCTAAACTGCCCCATCAAACACTCCCAGGGCAGGTACAGGGAGTTAGATACAGAGTAAAGCTCCCTCTATACTGTCTCATCAAACTCTCCCAGGGCAGGTACAGGGCGTTAGATACAGAGATAATCTCCCTCTACACTGTCCCATCAAACACTCCCAGGGCAGGTACAGGGAGTTAGATACAGAGTAAAGCTCACTCTACACTGTCCCATCAAACACTCCCAGGGCAGGTACAGGAAATTAGATACATAGATAATCTCACTCTACACTGTCCCTTCAAACTCTCCCAGGGCAGGTACAGGCGGTTAGATACAGAGTAAAGCCCCCTCTACACTGTCCCATCAAACACTCCCAGTGCAGGTACAGGGGGTAAGATACAGAGTAAAGCTCCCTCTACACTGTCCCATCAACACTCCCAGGGCAGGTACAGGAGGTTAGATACAGAGTAAAGCTCCCTCTACACTGTCCCATCAAACACTCCCAGGGCAGGTACAGCACGGGATAGATACAGAGTACAGCTCACTCTGCACTGTCCAATCAAACACTCCTAGGGCAGGTACAGGGGGTTAGATACGGAGATAATCTCCCTCTACACTGTCCCATCAAATACTCGCAGGGCAGGTACAGGGGGTTAGATACAGAGTAAAGCTCCCTCTACACTGTCCCATCAAACACTCCCAGGGCAGGTACAGGGAGTTAGATACAGAGTAAAGCTCCCTCTACACTGTCCCATCAAACACTCCCAGTGCAGGTACAGGGTGTTAGATACAGAGTAAAGCTCCCTCAATACTGTCCCATCAAACACTCCCAGGGCAGGTACAGCACGGGGTTAGACACAGAGTAAAGCTCCCTCTACACTGTCCCATCAAACACTCCCAGGGCAGGTACAGGGGGTTAGATACAGAGTAAAGCTCCCTCTACACTGTCCATCAAACACTCCCATGGCAGATACAGGGGGTTAGAAAAAAAGTAAAGCTACCTCTACACTGTCCCATCAAACACTCCCAGGGCAGGTACAGGGGGTTAGATACAGAGATAATCTCCCTCTACACTGTCCCATCAAACATTCCCAGGGCAGGAAAGGTGGTTAGATACAAAATAAAGCTCTCTCTACACTGTCCCATCAAACACTCCCAGGGCAGGTACAGCACGGAGTTAGATACAGAGATATTCTCCCTCTACACTGTCCATCAAACACTCCCAGGGCAGGTACAGGGGGTTAGATACAGAGTAAAGCTCCCTCTACACTGTCCATCAAAGACTCCCCAGGCAGGTACAGGGGGTTAGTTACAGAGATAATCTCCCTCTACACTGTCCCATCAAACACTCCCAGGGCAGCTACAGGGGGTTAGATACAGAGTAAAGCTCCCTCTACACTGTCCCACTGTGGGGGGAAGCTGTGTGTCTGTGTGTGTCTCTCCCCCCCACTCTCTGTCTCTCTCCTCTCTGTCCCTCTCTCTCTCCCTCTGTCTCTGCTTCTCACTCTTTCTCTCCCTCCCTCTCTCTGTCCATCTCTCTCTCCCTCTGTCTCTGCTTCTCTCTCTTTCTCTCTCTCTCCCTCTCTTTCTCTCTCTGTCTCTGCTTCTCTCTCTCTCTCTCCCTCCCTCTCTCTGTCCATCTCTCTCTCCCTCTGTCTCTGCTTCTCTCTCTTTCTCTCTCCCTCCCTCTCTTTCTCCCTCTGTCTCTGCTTCTCTCTCTTTCTCTCCCTCCCTCTCTCTGTCTATCTCTCTCTCTCCCTCTGTCTCTGCTACTTTTTCTCTCTCCCTCCCACTCTCTGTCCATCTCTCTCTCCCTCTGTCTCTGCTTCTCTCTCTTTCTCTCTCTCTCCCTCTCTTTCTCCCTCTGTCTCTGCTTCTCTCTCTCTCTCTCCCTCCCTCTCTCTGTCCATCTCTCTCTCCTTCTCATTCTCTCTCCCTCCCTCTCTCTGTCCATCTCTCTCTCCCTCTGACTCTGCTTCTCTCTCTCTCGCTCTTCCTCCCTCTCTCTGTCCATCTTTCCCTCTCTCTGTCTCTGCTTCTCTCTCTCTCTATCTGTCTCTCTGATGCTTGGACATTGATTAGAGAGATCGACTGCTCACTAATTTAATCTCCCTCTGCACTGTCCCAGCAAACACTCCCAGGGCAGGTACAGGGGGTTAGATACAGAGTAAAGCTCCCTCTACACTGTCCCATCAAACACTCCCAGGGCAGGTACAGGGGGTTAGATACAGAGTAAAGCTCCCTCTACACTGTCCCATCAAACACTCCCAGGGCAGGTACAGCACGGGATAGATACAGAGTACAGCTCCCTCTGCACTGTCCAATCAAACACTCCCAGGGCAGGTACAGGGGGTTAGATAGGGAGATAATCTCCCTCTACACAGTCCCTTCAAATACTCGCAGGGCAGGTACAGGGGGTTAGATACAGAGTAAAGCTCCCTCTACACTGTCCCATCAAACACTCCCAGGGCAGGTACAGCACAGAGTTAGATACAGAGTAAAGCTCCCTCTACACTGTCCCATCAAACACTCCCAGTGCAGGTACAGGGTGTTAGATACAGAGTAAAGCTCCCTCAACACTGTCCCATCAAACACTCCCAGGGCAGGTACAGGGTGTTAGATACAAAGTCAAGCTCTCTCCACAATGTCCCATGCAATACTCCCAGCGCAGGTACAGCACGGAGTTAGATACAGAGTAAAGCTCTCTCTACACTGTCCCATCAAACACTCCCAGGGCAGGTACAGGGGGTTAGATACAGAGTAAAGCTCTCTCTACACTGTCCCATCAAACACTCCCAGGGCAGGTACAGCCCGGGGTTAGATACAGAGTAAAGCTCCCTCTACACTGTCCCATCAAACACTCCCAGGGCAGGTACAGCATGGGGTTAGATACAGAGTAAAGCTCTGTCTACACTGTCCCATCAAACACTCCCAGGGCAGATACAGCATGGGGTTAGATACAGAGTAAAGCTCCCTCTGCACTGTCCCATCAAACACTCCAGGGCAGGTACAGGGGGTTAGATACAGAGTAAAGCTCCATCTCCACTGTCCCATCAAACACTCCCAGGGCAGGTACGGGGGGTTCGACACAGAGACAATCTCCCTCCACACTGTCCCATCAAACACTCCCAGGGCAGGTACAGGGGGTTAGCTCCAGAGTAAACCTCCCTCTACACTGTCCCATCAAACTCTCCCAGGGCAGGTACAGGGCGTTAGATACAGAGATAATCTCCCTCTACACTGCCCCATCAAACACTCCCAGGGCAGGTACAGGGAGTTAGATACAGAGTAAAGCTCCCTCTATACTGTCCCATCAAACTCTCCCAGGGCAGGTACAGGGCGTTAGATACAGAGATAACCTCCCTCTACACTGTCCCATCAAACACTCCCAGGGCAGGTACAGGGAGTTAGATACAGAGTAAAGCTCCCTCTACACTGTCCCATCAAACACTCCCAGGGCAGGTACAGGAAATTAGATACATAGATAATCTCACTCTACACTGTCCCTTCAAACTCTCCCAGGGCAGGTACAGGGGGTTAGATACAGAGTAAAGCTCCCTCTACACTGTCCCATCAAACACTCCCAGGGCAGGTACAGGGAGTTAGATACAGCGTAAAGCTCCCTCTACACTGTCCCATCAAACACTCCCAGTGCAGGTACAGGGTGTTAGATACAGAGTAAAGCTCCCTCAACACTGTCCCATCAAACACTCCCAGGGCGGGTACAGGGTGTTAGATACAAAGTCAAGCTCTCTCCACAATGTCCCATGCAATACTCCCAGCGCAGGTACAGCACGGAGTTAGATACAGAGTAAAGCTCCCTCTACATTGTCCCATCAAACACTCCCAGGGCAGGTACAGCATGGGGTTAGATACAGAGTAAAGCTCTCTCTACACTGTCCCATCAAACACTCCCAGGGCAGATACAGCACGGGGTTAGATACAGAGTAAAGCTCCTTCTGCACTGTCCCATCAAACACTCCAGGGCAGGTACAGGGGGTTAGATACAGAGTAAAGCTCCCTCTACACTGTCCCATCAAACACTCCCAGGGCAGGTACAGCATGGGGTTAGATACAGAGTAAAGCTCTCTCCACACTGTCCCATCAAACACTCCCAGGGCAGGTACAAGGGGTTAGATACAGAGTAAAGCTCTCTCTACACTGTCCCATCAAACACTCCCAGGGCAGGTACAGGGGGTTAGATACAGAGTAAAGCTCCCTCTACACTGTCCCAGCAAACACTCCCAGGGCAGGTACGGGGGGTTCAACACAGAGACAATCTCCCTCCACACTGTCCCATCTAACTCTCCCAGGGCAGGTACAGGGGATTAGATACAGAGTAAAGCTCCCTCCACACTGTCCCATCAAACACTCCCAGGGCAGGTACAGGGGGTTAGATACAGAGTAAAGCTCCCTCTACACTGTCCCATCAAACACTCCCAGGCCAGGTACAGGGGGTTAGCTCCAGAGTAAACCTCCCTCTACACTGTCCCATCAAACTCTCCCAGGGCAGGTACAGGGCGTTAGATACAGAGATAATCTCCCTCTAAACTGCCCCATCAAACACTCCCAGGGCAGGTACAGGGAGTTAGATACAGAGTAAAGCTCCCTCTATACTGTCTCATCAAACTCTCCCAGGGCAGGTACAGGGCGTTAGATACAGAGATAATCTCCCTCTACACTGTCCCATCAAACACTCCCAGGGCAGGTACAGGGAGTTAGATACAGAGTAAAGCTCACTCTACACTGTCCCATCAAACACTCCCAGGGCAGGTACAGGAAATTAGATACATAGATAATCTCACTCTACACTGTCCCTTCAAACTCTCCCAGGGCAGGTACAGGCGGTTAGATACAGAGTAAAGCCCCCTCTACACTGTCCCATCAAACACTCCCAGTGCAGGTACAGGGGGTAAGATACAGAGTAAAGCTCCCTCTACACTGTCCCATCAACACTCCCAGGGCAGGTACAGGAGGTTAGATACAGAGTAAAGCTCCCTCTACACTGTCCCATCAAACACTCCCAGGGCAGGTACAGCACGGGATAGATACAGAGTACAGCTCACTCTGCACTGTCCAATCAAACACTCCTAGGGCAGGTACAGGGGGTTAGATACGGAGATAATCTCCCTCTACACTGTCCCATCAAATACTCGCAGGGCAGGTACAGGGGGTTAGATACAGAGTAAAGCTCCCTCTACACTGTCCCATCAAACACTCCCAGGGCAGGTACAGGGAGTTAGATACAGAGTAAAGCTCCCTCTACACTGTCCCATCAAACACTCCCAGTGCAGGTACAGGGTGTTAGATACAGAGTAAAGCTCCCTCAATACTGTCCCATCAAACACTCCCAGGGCAGGTACAGCACGGGGTTAGACACAGAGTAAAGCTCCCTCTACACTGTCCCATCAAACACTCCCAGGGCAGGTACAGGGGGTTAGATACAGAGTAAAGCTCCCTCTACACTGTCCATCAAACACTCCCATGGCAGATACAGGGGGTTAGAAAAAAAGTAAAGCTACCTCTACACTGTCCCATCAAACACTCCCAGGGCAGGTACAGGGGGTTAGATACAGAGATAATCTCCCTCTACACTGTCCCATCAAACATTCCCAGGGCAGGAAAGGTGGTTAGATACAAAATAAAGCTCTCTCTACACTGTCCCATCAAACACTCCCAGGGCAGGTACAGCACGGAGTTAGATACAGAGATATTCTCCCTCTACACTGTCCATCAAACACTCCCAGGGCAGGTACAGGGGGTTAGATACAGAGTAAAGCTCCCTCTACACTGTCCATCAAAGACTCCCCAGGCAGGTACAGGGGGTTAGTTACAGAGATAATCTCCCTCTACACTGTCCCATCAAACACTCCCAGGGCAGCTACAGGGGGTTAGATACAGAGTAAAGCTCCCTCTACACTGTCCCACTGTGGGGGGAAGCTGTGTGTCTGTGTGTGTCTCTCCCCCCCACTCTCTGTCTCTCTCCTCTCTGTCCCTCTCTCTCTCCCTCTGTCTCTGCTTCTCACTCTTTCTCTCCCTCCCTCTCTCTGTCCATCTCTCTCTCCCTCTGTCTCTGCTTCTCTCTCTTTCTCTCTCTCTCCCTCTCTTTCTCTCTCTGTCTCTGCTTCTCTCTCTCTCTCTCCCTCCCTCTCTCTGTCCATCTCTCTCTCCCTCTGTCTCTGCTTCTCTCTCTTTCTCTCTCCCTCCCTCTCTTTCTCCCTCTGTCTCTGCTTCTCTCTCTTTCTCTCCCTCCCTCTCTCTGTCTATCTCTCTCTCTCCCTCTGTCTCTGCTACTTTTTCTCTCTCCCTCCCACTCTCTGTCCATCTCTCTCTCCCTCTGTCTCTGCTTCTCTCTCTTTCTCTCTCTCTCCCTCTCTTTCTCCCTCTGTCTCTGCTTCTCTCTCTCTCTCTCCCTCCCTCTCTCTGTCCATCTCTCTCTCCTTCTCATTCTCTCTCCCTCCCTCTCTCTGTCCATCTCTCTCTCCCTCTGACTCTGCTTCTCTCTCTCTCGCTCTTCCTCCCTCTCTCTGTCCATCTTTCCCTCTCTCTGTCTCTGCTTCTCTCTCTCTCTATCTGTCTCTCTGATGCTTGGACATTGATTAGAGAGATCGACTGCTCACTAATTTAATCTCCCTCTGCACTGTCCCAGCAAACACTCCCAGGGCAGGTACAGGGGGTTAGATACAGAGTAAAGCTCCCTCTACACTGTCCCATCAAACACTCCCAGGGCAGGTACAGGGGGTTAGATACAGAGTAAAGCTCCCTCTACACTGTCCCATCAAACACTCCCAGGGCAGGTACAGGGAGTTCGATACAGAGTAAAGCTCCCTCTACACTGTCCCAGCAAACACTCCCAGGGCAGGTACAGGGGGTTAAATACAGAGTAAAGCTCCCTCTACACTGTCCCATCAAACACTCCCAGGGCAGGTACAGGGAGTTAGATACAGAGTAAAGCTCCCTCTACACTGTCCCATCAAACACTCCCAGGGCAGGTACAGGGGGTTAGATACAGAGTAAAGCTCTCTCTACACTGTCCCATCAAACACTCCCAGGGCAGGTACAGGGGGTTAGATACAGAGTAAAGCTCTCTCTACACTGTCCCATCAAACACTCCCGGGGCAGGTACAGGGGGTTAGATACAGAGTAAAGCTCTCTCTACACTGTCCCATCAAACACTCCCAGGGCAGGTACAGGGGGTTAGATACAGAGTAAAGCTCTCTCTACACTGTCCCATCAAACACTCCCGGGGCAGGTACAGGGTGTTAGATACAGAGTAAAGCTCCCTCTCCACTGTCCCATCAAACACTCCAAGGGCAGGTACAGGGGGTTAGATACAGAGTAAAGCTCCATCTACACTATCCCATCAAACACTCCCAGGGCAGGTACAGGGGGTTAGATACAGAGTAAAGCTCCCTCTACACTGTCCCATCAAACACTCCCAGGGCAGGTACAGGGGGTTAGATACAGACAAAAGCTCCCTCTACACTGTCCCATCAAACAATCCCAGGGCAGGGACAGGGATTTAGATACAGAGTAAAGCTCCCTCTACACTGTCCCATCAAACACTCCCAGGGAAGGTACAGGGGGTTAGATACAGAGTAAAGCTCCCTCTACACTGTCCCATCAAACACTCCCAGGGCAGGTACAGGTGGTTAGATACAGAATAAAGCTCCCTCTACACTTTCCCATCAAACACTCCCAGGGCAGGTACAGGGGGTTAGATACAGAGTAAAGCTCCCTCTACACTGTCCCATCAAACACTCCCAGGGCAGGTACAGCACGGGGTTAGATACAGAGTAAAGCTCCCTCTACACTGTCCCATCAAACACTCCCAGGGCAGGTACAGCACGGGGTTAGATACAGAGTAAAGCTCCCTCTACACTGTCCCATCAAACACTCCCAGGGCAGGTACAGGGGGTTAGATACAGAGTAAAGCTCCCTCTACACTGTCCCATCAAACACTCCCAGGGCAGGTACAGGTGGTTTGATACAGAATAAAGCTCCCTCTACACTTTCCCATCAAACACTCCCAGGGCAGGTACAGGGGGTTAGATACAGAGTAAAGCTCCCTCTGCACTGTCCCATCAAACACTCCCAGGGCAGGTACAGGGGGTTAGATACAGAGTAAAGCTCCCTCTACACTGTCCCCATCAAACACTCCCAGGGAAGGTACAGGGGGTTAGATACAGAGTAAAGCTCCCTCTACACTGTCCCCATCAAACACTCCCAGGGCAGGTACAGCACGGGGTTAGATACAGAGTAAAGCTCCCTCTACACTGTCCCATCAAACTCGCCTAGGGCAGGTACAGGGGGTTAGATACAGAGTAAAGCTCCCTCTACACTGTCCCATCAAACACTCCCAGGGCAGGTACAGGGGGTTAGATACAGAGTAAAGCTCCCTCTACACTGTCCCATCAAACACTCCCAGGGCAGGTACAGCACGGGGTTAGATACAGAGTAAAGCTCCCTCTACACTGTCCCATCAAACTCGCCTAGGGCAGGTACAGGGGGTTAGATACAGAGTAAAGCTCCCTCTACACTGTCCCATCAAACACTCCCAGGGCAGGTACAGCACGGGGTTAGATACGGAGATAAGAACATATGAAATGGGATCAGGAGTAGGCCATATGGCCCCTCGAGCCTGCTCCACCATTTAATACGATCATGTCTGATCCGATCATGGACTCAGCTCCACTTCCCTGCCCGCTCCCTATAAACCCTTATCCCTTATCGGTTAAGGAACTGTCTATCTCTGTCTTAAATTTATTCAATGTCCCGGCTTCCACAGCTCTCTGAGGCAGCGAGTTCCACAGATTTACAACCCTCTGAGAGAAGAAATTCCTCCTCATCTCAGTTTTAAATGGGCGGCCCCTTATTCTAAGACCATGCCCCCTAGTTCTAGTCTCCCCCATCAGTGGGAACATCCTCTCTGTATCCACCTTGTCGACCCCCTCATTATCTTATCCGTTTCATTAGTTAGTTACCTGCGGTCTTATAGTTAATTACATTTGGAGAGAGCACCTCTCTGTTTGTCTCTCTGTCTCACTCCCTCTATCTCCCTCTCCCACTCTCCCTCTCTCCAACTCTATCTCTCCCATTCTGTCTCGCTACCTCTCTCTCCCTCTGTCTCTGTCTCTCTCCCTCTCTCCCACTCTGTATCGCTTCATCGCTCTCTCTCTCGCTTTCTCTCTCTCTCTGTTTCTCTCCCTCTCTCTCTACCTCTCTCTCTCCCGCTCTCTCTCTATTGTTCTCTCCGTCTCTCTATCTCTCTCCGTCTCTCTCTGTCTCGCTCTCTCTCTCACACTGTATCCCTCCCTCTTTCTCCCTCCCTCTCTCTCTCTCTGTTCCTCCCTCTCTCTCTCAATCTCTGTCTCGCTTTCGCACTCTCTCACACTATCTCTCTCTCTCTCGCTCTCTCTCTGTCTCTCTATCTCGCTGCCTCTCAATCCCTGTCTCTCTCTCACGCTCTCACGTTCTGTCTCTCTCTCTGTCTCTCTCTGTCCCTTTCTCTCTCTGTCTTTCTCTCTCTCTGTTTCTCACTTTCTCTCTTATCTGTCTTTCTCTCTATCTCTCTCGGTCTCATGACCTGTCTCTCTCTCTCTCTCTCTGTCGCTCTGTCTCTGTCTCTCTCTCCCTCTCTATCTCCATCTCTCTCTCTCTCTCTCCTCTCTCTCTCTCTCTGTCTCTCTCTCTCTCTCCCTCTCTATCTCCGTCTCTCTCTCTCTGTCTCTCTCTCTCTGTCTCTCCCTGTCTCCCTCAGTCTATCGGACTCTGAAACAAGAGACTTGGTATAAAATGGTCACCACGCATCTCGTAAAATGGCTGCTCAATCTCACACAAACTAATCCCACTGCCACACTCTCTCCCCACAGTCCCGTATCAATCCCCAAACTAATCACACTGCCCCGCTCTCTCCCCATAGCCCTGTATCAATCCCCAAACTAATCCCACTGCCCCGCTCTCTCCCCATAGTCCTGTATCAATCTCCAAACTAATCCCACTGTCCCGCTCTCTCCCCATAGTCCTGTATCAATCCACAAAGTAATCCCACTGCGCAATTTTCTCCCCATAGTCCTGTATCAATCCCCAAACTAATCCCACTGCCCCGCTCTCTCCCATAGTCCTGTATCAATCCCAAAACTAATCCCACTGCCCCGCTCTCTCCCCATAGCCTTCTATCAATCCCCAAACTAATCCCACTGCCCCGCTCTCTCCCCATAGTCCTGTATCAATCCCCAAACTAATCCCACTGCCCCGCTCTCTCCCCATAGTCCTGTATTAATCTCTAAACTAATCCCACTGCCCCGCTCTCTCCCAATAGTCCTGTATCAATCCCCAAACTAATCCCACAGCCCCGCTCTCTCCCAATAGTCCTGTATCAATCCCCAAACTAATCCCACAGCCCCGCTCTCTCCCCATAGTCCTGTATCAATCTCCAAACTAATCCCACTGCCCCGCTCTCTCCCCATAGTCCTGTATCAATCTCCAAACTAATCCCACTGCCCCGCTCTCTCCCAATAGTCCTGTATCAATCCACAAAGTAATCCCACTGCCCCGCTCTCTCCCCATAGTCCTGTATCAATCCCAAACTAATCCCACTGCCCCACTCTCTCCCCATAGTCCTGTATCAATCTCCAAACTAATCCCACTGCCCCGCTCTCTCCTCATCGTCCTGTATCAATCCCCAAACTAATCCCACTGCCCCGCTCTCTCCCCATAGTCCTGTATCAATCTCCAAACTAATCACACTGCCCCGCTCTCTCCCCATAGTCCTGTATCAATCCCCAGACGAATCCCACTGCCCCGCTCTCTCCCCATAGTCCTGTATCAATCCCCAAACTAATCCCACTGCCCCGCTCTCTCCCCATAGTCCTGTATCAATCCCCAAACTAATCCCACTGCCCCACTCTCTCTCCATAGTCCTGTATCAATCCCCAAACTAATCCCACTGCCCCGCTCTCTCCCCATAGTCCTGTTCCAATCCCCAAACTAATCCCACTGCCCCGCTCTCTCTCCATAGTCCTGTTCCAATCCCCAAACTAATCCCACTGCCCCACTCTCTCCCCATAGTCCTGTATCAATCCCCAAACTAATCCCACTGCCCCGCTCTCTCCCCATAGTCCTGTTTCAATCCCCAAACTAATCCCACTGCCCCGCTCTCTCCCCATAGTCCTGTATCAATCCCCAAACTAATCCCACTGCCCCGCTCTCTCCCCATAGTCCTGTATCAATCCCCAAACTAATCCCACTGCCCCGCTCTCTCCCCATAGTCCTGTATCAATCCCCAAACTAATCCCACTGCCCCGCTCTCTCCCCATAGTCCTGTATCAATCTCCAAACTAGTCCCACTACCCCGCTCTCTCCCCATAGTCCTGTATCAATCTCCAAACTAATCCCACTGCCCCGCTCTCTCCCCATAGCCCTGTATCAATCCCCAAACTAATCCCACTGTCCCGCTCTCTCCCCATAGTCCTGTATCAATCCCAAACTAATCCCACTGTCCCGCTCTCTCCCCATAGTCCTGTATCAATCTCCAAACTAATCCCACTGCCCCGCTCTCTCCCCATAGTCCTGTATCAATCCCCAAACTAATCCCACTGTCCCGCTCTCTCCTCATAGTCCTGTATCAATCTCCAAACTAATCCCACTGCCCCGCTCTCTCCCCATAGTCCTGTATCAATCCCCAAACTAAACCCACTGCCCTGCTCTCTCCCCATAGTCCTGTATCAATCCCCAAACTAATCCCACTGCCCCGCTCTCTCCCCATAGTCCTGTTCCAATCCCCAAACTAATCCCACTGCCCCGCTCTCTCCCCATAGTCCTGTTCCAATCCCCAAACTAATCTCACTGCCCCACTCTCTCCCCAAAGCCTTGTATCAATCTCCAAACTAATCCCACTGTTCCGCTCTCTCCCTATAGTCCTGTTTCAATCCCCAAACTAATCCCACTGCCCCGCTCTCTCCCCATAGTCCTGTATCAATCCCCAAACTAATCCCACTGCCCCGCTCTCTCCCCATAGTCCTGTATCAATCCCCAAACTAATCCCACTGACCCCTCTCTCCCCATAGTCCTGTATCAATCCCCAAACTAATCCCACTGTCCCACTCTCTCCCCATAGTCTTGTATCAATCTCCAAACTAATCCCACTGCCCCTCTCTCCCCATAGTCCTGTATCAATCTCCAAACTAATCCCACTGCCCCTCTCTCCCCATAGTCCTGTATAAATCCCCAAACTAATCCCACTGCCCCGCTCTCTCCCCATAGTCCTGTATCAATCCCCAAACTAATCCCACTGCCCCGCTCTCTCCCCATAGTCCTGTTTCAATCCCCAAACAAATCCCACTGCCCCGCTCTCTCCCTATAGTCCTGTATCAATCCCCAAACTAATCCCACTGCCCCGCTCTCTCCCCATAGTCCTGTATCAATCCCCAAACTAATCCCACTGCCCCGCTCTCCCCATAGTCCTGTATCACTCCCCAAACTAATGCCACTGCCCCGCTCTCTCCCCATAGTCCTGTATCAATCCCCAAACTAATCCCACTGCCCTGCTCTCTCCCCATAGTCCTGTATCAATCTCCAAACTAATCCCACTGCCCCGCTCTCTCCCCATCGCCCTGTATCAAACTCCAAACTAATCCCACTGCCCCGCTCTCTCCCCATAGTCCTGTATCAATCCCCAAACTCTCTTTGACTCTCTCTGTATCACTCGCTCTCTCCCTATCTCTCTCTATTCCCGTAACTCTCTCTCTCTGACTCTCTCTGTCTGTCTCTCCCTCTCTCTCTTTGACTCTCTCTGTATCACTCTCTCTCTCCCTATCTCTCTCTATCCCCCGAACTCTCTCTCTCTGACTCTCTCTGTCTCTCTCTCTCTCTCTGACTCACTCTGTCTCTCTCACTCTCTGACGCTCTCCGTCTCTCTCTGTCTCGCTCTCTCTCTGACTCTCGCTGTCTCTCTCTCTCTGACTCTCTCTGTCTCTCTCTCACTCTCTTGTCACTCTCTATCTCTCTCTCTCTCCCTCTCTGTCTCTCTCTCTCTCTCTCTCTCTCTCTCTGTGTCTCTATTTCTATGTCTCTTTCTCTGTCTCTCTCTCTCTGTCTCTCCCTCTCTGTCTTTGACTCTCTCTGTCTCTCTCTCTCTGACTCTCTCTGTCTCTCTCTCTGACTCTCTCTGTCTCTCTCTCTCTCTCTCTATTTCTCTCACTCTCCATCTGACTATCTCTGTCTCTCTCTATCTCTGACTCTCTTTCTGACTCTCTCTTTCTCCCTCTCTGTCTCTCTCTCTCACTATCTCTCTCTCTCTGTCTCTCCCTCTCTCTCTTTGACTCTCTCTGTCTCTCTCTCTCTGACTCTCTCAGTCTCTCTCTCTCTCTCGCTGACTCTCTCCATCCATCTCTCTCTCTCTCTCTCTCTCTCTCTCTATCCCTCTCTCTGTCTCTCTCGCTCTCTCTCTGACTCTCTCTGTCTCTCTCTCTCTGACTCTCACCCTCTCTGTCTGTATGTCTGCTTCTTTCTCTGTATATCTCCCTCTCTCTCTCTCTGTGTCTCTCTGAAGCTCTCCCTGAACCACAGTGACAATGCACATACCGAACTTCAGTCATCCATTTTACATTTGTTAATGGTCGCCATTTGATGTTAACACTGGGAGATTGATTACAGAGACCGACTACTCTCTAATTTAACGTTAGCTGCTTAAAAGTGTACCTGCCCTGGGAGGGTTTGATGTGACAGTGTAGAGGGAGCTTTAATCTGTATCTAACCCCCTGTACCTGCCCTGGGAGTGTTTGATGGGACAGTGTAGAGGGAGCTTTACTCTGTATCTAACTCCCTGTACCTGCCCTGGGAGTGTTTGATGGGACAGTGTAGAGGGAGCTTTAATCTGTATCTAACCCCCTGTACCTGCCCTGGGAGTGTTTGATGGGACAGTGTAGAGGGAGCTTTACTCTGTATCTAACCCCCTGTAACTGCCCTGGGAATGTTTGATGGGACAGTGTAGAGGGAGCTTTACTCTGTATCTAACCCCCTGTACCTGCCCTGGGAGTGTTTGATGGGACATTGTCGAGGGAGCTTTACTCTGTATCTAACCCCCTGTACCTGCCCTGGGCGTGTTTGATGGGACAGTGCAGAGGGAGCTTTACTCTGTATCTAACCCCCTGTACCTGCCCTGGGAGTGTTTGATGGGACAGTGTAGAGGGAGCTTTACTCTGTATCTAACCCCCTGACCCTGCCCTGGGAGTGTTTGATGGGACAGTGTAGAGGGAGCTTTACTCTCTATCTAACCTCCTGACCCTGCCCTGGGAGTGTTTGATGGGACAGTGTAGAGGGAACTTTACTCTGTATCTAACCCCGTGCTGTACCTGTCCTGGGAATGTTTGATGGGACAGTGTAGAGGGAGCTTTACTCTGTATCTAACCCCCTGACCCTGCCCTGGGAGTGTTTGATGGGACAGTGTAGAGAGAGCTTTACTCTGCATCTAATCCCCTGTACCTGCCCTGGGAGTGTTTGATGGGACAGTGTAGAGGGAGCTTTACTCTGTATCTTACCCCCTGTACCTGCCCTGGGAGTGTTTGATGGGACAGTGTAGAGGGAGCTTTACTCTGTATCTAACCCCCTGTACCTGCCCTGGGAGTGTTTGATGGGACAGTGTAGAGGGAGCTTTACTCTGTATCGAACCTCCTGTACCTGCCCTGGGAGTGTTTGATGGGACAGTGTAGAGGGAGCTTTACTCTGTATCTAACCCCCTGTACCTGCCCTGGGAGTGTTTGATGGGACAGTGTAGAGGGAGCTTTACTCTGTATCTAACCCCCGGTACCTGCCCTGGGAGTGTTTGATGGGACAGTGTAGAGGGAGCTTTACTCTGTATCTAACCCCCTGTACCTGCCCTGGGAGTGTTTGATGGGACAGTGTAGAGGGAGCTTTACTCTGTATCTAACCCCCTGTACCTGCCCTGGGAGTGTTTGATGGGACAGTGTAGAGGGAGCTTTACTCTGTATCTAACCCCCTGTACATGCCCTGGGAGTGTTTGATGGGACAGTGTAGAGGGAGCTTTACTCTGTATCTAACCACCTGTACCTGCCCTGGGAGTGTTTGATGGGACAGTGTAGAGGGATCTTTACTCTGTATCTAACCCCCTGTACCTGCCCTGGGAGTGTTTGATGGGACAGTGTAGAGGGAGCTTTACTCTGTATCTAACCCCCTGTACCTGCCCTGGGAGTGTTTGATGGGACAGTGTAGAGGGAGCTTTACTCTGTATCTAACCCCCTGTACCTGCCCTGGGAGTGTTTGATGGGACAGTGTGGAGGGAGATTAAATGCCCAACTCTCTCTGTCCCTCTCGCTTTCTCTCTGTCAGTCTCTCTCTCTGTCTGTTCCTCTCTCTCTCTCTCGCTCTCTCTTTCAGTCTCCCTGTCTCTCTCCCTCTCTGTATCTCTGTTCCTCTCTCTCTCTCGCTCTCTCTTTCAGTCTCCCTGTCTCTCTCCCTCTCTATCTCTGTTCCTCTCTCTCTCTCGCTCTCTCTTTCAGTCTCCCTGTCTCTCTCCCTCTCTGTATCTCTGTTCCTCTCTCTCTCTCGCTCTCCGTCAGTCTCTCTGTCTCCCTCTCTCCGTCTTGCTCCCTCACTCTCTCCCTCGCTCCCAATTTCTATCCATCTATCTCTCTTTCACTTTTTCCTCTGTCTGTGCTGCTGTCCATTTCCGATCTCACTCTTTCTTTCCCTTTTCTGTAACACGCTCTCTCTATCCCAAATTCTCTCACTGTTTCTCCCTGTCCACCTCTCTTTTTCTCTCTCCCTGTCTCTCATTCCCATTCTGATGTGTCCTTGATTGAAAAGTACCCTGACATATTGCAGCCTGACTGTTTAAACCCACAGCAAGAAATCACATTTTTGGGGCATTTTTGATTTGCTAACCATCCAATTGTGGCTTGGAATGTATGGGTTAAATCTCGTTTCTCCATCTGAAAACTGTGAGTGTTTCAGATTGAGCAGTATATGGGATCAAAGGCTGATTCAGACAATGCTGCTTTGTGGAACGGTGTGATATCTTCACAGGGCAGGACATGGAGAAGTTTTGTTGGTTTGAATAAGGTGTAAATACGATTGTGTCGCCCCCCTCACAGACACACAGGATTGAAGCTGTTTACCATCAATGCCCTGAAAGAATGAAATGGTTCAACAAGGTGTGACTGACTTCAAACTCTTCAAACACATGAAGGACCCGGCGAGTGGGACCAATACACAAAGCCCCGAGCCCAGGCAGGCAAACCAGGTTTGATCACAGATCACTCAGACACGTGTCCTGGTGTAAAATGGTCACCACGCATCTCATGTAAAATGGATGCACAATTTCACCCAAACTAATCCCACTGTCCCGCTCTCTCCCCATAGTCCTGTATCAATCTCCAAACTAATCCCACTGCCCCGCTCTCTCCCTATAGTCCTGTATCAATCCCAAACTAATCCCACTGCCCCGCTCTCTCCCTATAGTCCTGTATCAATCCCAAACTAATCCCACTGTCCCGCTCTCTCCCCATAGTCCTGTATCAATTCCCAAGCTAATCCCACTGCCCCGCTCTATCCCCATACTCCTGTATCAATCCCCAAACAATCCCACTGCCCCGCTCTCTCCCCATAGTCCTGTATGAATCTCCAAACTAATCCCACTGCCCCGCTCTCTCCCCATAGTCCTGTATCAATCCCCAAACTAATCCCACTGTCCCGCTCTCTCCTCATAGACCTGTATCAATCCCAAACTAACCCCACTGCCCCGCTCTCTCCCCATAGTCCTGTATCAATCCCCAAACTAATCCCACTGCCCCACTCTCTCCCCATAGTCCTGTATCAATCCCCAAACGAATCCCACTGTCCCGCTCTCTCCCCATAGTCCTGTATCAATCCCCAAACTAATCCCACTGCCCCGCTCTCTCCCCATAGTACTGTATCAATCCTCAAACTAATCCCACTGCCCCGCTCTCTCCCCATAGTACTGTATCAATCCCCAAACTAATCCCACTGCCCCGCTCTCTCCCCATAGTCCTGTATCAATCCCCAAACTAATCCCACTGCCCCGCTCTCTCCCCATAGCCCTGTATCAATCCCCAAACTAATCCAACTGCCCCGCTCTCTCCTCATAGTCCTGCATCAATCCCCAAACTAATCCCACTGCCCCGCTCTCTCCCCATAGCCCTGTATCAATCCCCAAACTAATCTCACTGCCCCGCTCTCTCCACATAGTCCTGTATCAATCTCCAAACTAATCCCACTGCCCCGCTCTCTCCCCATAGTCCTGTATCAATCTCCAAACTAATCCCACTGCCCCGCTCTCTCCCCATAGTCCTGTATCAATCCCCAAACTAATCCCACTGCCCCGCTCTCTCCCCATAGTCCTGTATCAATCCCCAAACTAATCCCACTGCCCCTCTCTCTCCCCATACCCCTGTACCAATCCCCAAACTAATCCCACTGCCCCGCTCTCTCCCCATAGTCCAGTATCAATCCCCAAACAAATCCCACTGCCCCGCTCTCTCCCCATAGTCCTGTATCAATCCCCAAACTAATCCCACTGCCCCTCTCTCTCCCCATAGTCCTGTATCAATCCCCAAACTAATCCCACTGACCCGCTCTCTCCCCATAGTCCTGTATCAATCCCCAAACTAATCCCACTGCCCCGCTCTCTCCCCATAGTCCTGTATCAATCTCCAAACTAATCCCACTGCCCCGCTCTCTCCCCATAGTCCTGTATCAATCCCCAAACTAATCCTACTGCCCCGCTCTCTCCCCATAGTCCTGTATCAATCCCCAAACTAATCCCACTGCCCCGCTCTCTCCCCATAGTCCTGTATCAATCCCCAAACTAATCCCACTGCCCCGCTCTCACACCATAGTCCTGTATCAATCCCCAAACTAATCCCACTGCCCCGCTCTCTCCCCATAGTCCTGTATCAATCCCCAAACTAATCCCACTGCCCCGCTCTCTCCCCATAGTCCTGTATCAATCCCCAAACTAATCCCACTGCCCCGCACTCTCCCCATAGCCCTGTATCAATCCCCAAACTAATCCCACTGCCCCGCTCTCTCCCCATAGTCCTGTATCAATCTCCAAACTAATCCCACTGCCCCGCTCTCTCCCCATAGTCCTGTATCAATCTCCAAACTAATCCCACTGCCCCGCTCTCTCCCCATAGTCCTGTATCAATCTCCAAACTAATCCCACTGCCCCGCTCTCTCCCCATAGTCCTGTATCAATCCCAGAATCGATACAGAAAGTGAGACAGACAGAGAGAGAGAGAGACACACACACACTCTCTCTCTCCCTCTCGCTCTCTCTCACTGTCTATCTCTCTGTCTCTCTCACTCTCTCTGTTCCTCTCTTTCACTCTGTCCCTCTCTCTGTCTCGCCCTATTTCTGTCTCTCTCTCTCTCTGTCTCTCTCTCTCACTCTGTATCTCTCTTTCTCGCTCTTTCTCTCTTTCTGTCCCTCTCTCTGTTCCTCTCGCTCTCTCTCTCTCTCTCTCTCACTCTCTCTTTCCCTCTCTCTGTCCTTCTCCCTATCTCCCTCTCTCTCTCTGTGCCTCTCTCTCTCTCTCTGTCCTACAATCTCTATATCTCTGTCTCTCTCTCTCTCTCTCTCTTTCCCTGTGTTTCTCTCTCTCTTTCTGTCTCTCTCCCTCTTTCTCTCTATCCCTCTCTCTCTCTATCCCCCTCTCTCTCTATCCCTCTCTTTCTCTCTCTGTCTCTCTCTCCTGCATTTTTCCATCACTTTCTCTCTCTGTCCCTCTCTCTGTCTCCCTCTCTCTCTCTATATATATATATAACTCTCTGTCTCTATCTCTCTCTCTCTATCTCTCTCACTCTCTCATTTTCTCACTCTCTGTCTATCTCTCTCTGTCTCTAACTCTCTGTCTCTCTGTCTCTCTCTCTCTCTTTCTCCGTCTCTTGCTCTCTCTCTCTGTCTCTCTGTCTCTCTCACTCACTCATTTTCTCTCTCTCTGTCTGTCTCTCTCTCTCTGTCTCTCTCTCTCTCTCTCTTTATCTGTTTCTCGCTCTCTCTCTCTGTCTCTCTCTCTCTCTGTGTCTCTGAGTTTCTCTCTCTGTCTCTCTCCTGTCTCTTTCCATCTTTCTCTCTCTCGCTCTGTCTCTCTGTCTCTCTCTCTAACTCTCTCTCTCACTGTCTCTCTCACTCTCTCTCTCTATCTATCTGTCTCTCTTTCTGTCGTCTCTCTGTCTCTGTCCCTCTCTCCCTATCTCTCTCTATCCCCCTTTCTCTCTGTCTGTTTCACTCTACCTCTCTCTGACACTCTCTGTCTCTCTCTGTCTCTCAGTCACACTCACTCTCTCTGTCTCTCTCTCTGCCTCGTTCTCTCGCTCTGTCTCTCTCTCTGACTTGTTCTCTCTGTCTCTCTCTCTCGCTCTGTCTTTCTCCTTCTCTCTCTGTCTCTCTCTCTCGCTCTGTCTCTCTCCTTCTCTCTCTCTCTGTCTCATTCCCTCTCTGTCTCCCTCTTCCTATCTCTCTCTATCCCTCTCTCCCACTCTCCTGTCTCTTTCCATCTCTCTCTGTCTCTCTATCTGTCTGTCTCTCTCTCTTTCTCTGTCTCTGTCACTCTCTCTCTCTCCCTCTCTCTGTCCCTCTCTCTGTGTTTCTCTCTCTGTCTCTCTCCCTCTCTCTCTCCTGTCTCTTTCCATCTCTCTCTCATTCTATCTCCCTCTCTCATTCTCTCTCTCTGTCTCTCTCTCTCTGACAGCCTCGCTATGTCTCTCTCTCCCTCTATCTCTGTCCCTCTATCTGTCTCTCTCTCTGTTTCTCCCTCTCTCTTTCTCTGTCTCTCCCCCTCTCTCAACATCCGTCTCTCTTCCTATCCCTCTCTCTCTCTATCACTCTCGCTCTCTGTCTCCCTCTCTCTCTCTCCTGTTTCTTTCCATCTCTTGCTCTCTCTTTCTTTCTCTCTATCCCCCCCACGCTCTCTCTCTCTCTGTCTCTCTATCTCTCTCTGTCTTTCTCTCTGTCTGTCTCTCTCTCTCTCTGTCTCATTCACTCCCTATCTCTCTCTCTCTGTCTCTCTGTCTCTCTCTCTCTCTGTCTCTCTCTCTCTGTGTCTCTGAGTTTCTCTCTGTCTCTCTGTATCTCTCTCCTGTCTCTTTCCATCTCTTTCTCTCTCTCGGTCTCTCTTTCTCTCTCACTGTCTCTCTCTCTCTGTCCCTCCCTCTGTTCCCCGCTCTCTCTCTCTGTCTCTCTCACTATTTCTGTCTCTCTCTCTCTCTCACTCTCCCTATCTCTCTCTATCCCTCTCTCTCTGTCTGTCTGTCTCTCTCCCCCTCTCTCTGACACTCTCTGCCTCTCTCTCTCTCTTTGTCACACTCACTCTCTCTGTCTCTCTCTCTCTCTCTCTCTCTCTCGGTCTTTCTTTCTCTCTCTGACTCTCTCTGTCTCTCTCTCTCTCTCTCCCTTTCTGTCTCTCACTCTGTGTGTGTGTCTCGCTCTCTCTCTCTAACCCTCTCTGTCTCTCTCTCTCTGACTCTATCTGTCTCTCTCTCTCGCTTCCTCTCTGTCTCTCTCTCAATCTCTCTCTCCCTGTCTAAGTGTCTCTCCCTCTCTGTCTCTCTCTGTATGTCTATCAATCCCCAAACTAATCCCACTGCCCCGCTCTCTCCCCATAGTCCTGTATCAATCCCCAAACTAATCCCACTGCCCCGCTCTCTCCCCATAGCCCTGTATCAATCCCAAACTAATCCCACTGCCCCGCTCTCTCCCCATAGTCCTGTATCAATCCCCAAACTAATCCCACTGTCCCGCTCTCTCCTCATAGACCTGTATCAATCCCAAACTAACCCCACTGCCCCGCTCTGTCCCCATAGTCCTGTATCAATCCCCAAACTAATCCCACTGCCCCGCTCTCTCCCCATAGTCCTGTATCAATCCCCAAACTAACCCCACTGCCCCGCTCTCTCCCCATAGTCCTGTATCAATCCCCAAACTAATCCCACTGCCCCACTCTCTCCCCATAGTCCTGTATCAATCCCCAAACTAATCCCACTGCCCCGCTCTCTCCCCATAGTCCTGTATCAATCCCCACACTAATCCCACTGCCCCGCTCTCTCCCCATAGCCCTGTATCAATCCCCAAACTAATCCCGCTGCCCCGCTCTCTCCCCATAGTCCTGTATCAATCCCCAAACTAATCTCACTGCCCCGCTCTCTCCCCATAGTCCTGTATCAATCTCCAAACTAATCCCACTGCCCCGCTCTCTCCCCATAGCCCTGTATCAATCCCCAAACTAATCCCACTGCCCCGCTCTCTCCCCATAGTCCTGTATCAATCCCCAAACTAATCTCACTGCCCCGCTCTCTCCCCATAGTCCTGTATCAATCTCCAAACTAATTCCACTGCCCCGCTCTCTCCCCATAGTCCTGTATCAATCCCAGAATCGATACAGAAAGTGAGACAGACAGAGAGAGAGAGAGACACACACACACACACTCTCTCTCTCCCTCTCGCTCTCTCTCACTGTCTATCTCTCTGTCTCTCTCACTCTCTCTGTTCCTCTCTTTCACTCTGTCCCTCTCTCTGTCTCGCCCTATTTCTGTCTCTCTCTCTCTCTGTCTCTCTCTCTCACTCTGTATCTCTCTTTCTCGCTCTTTCTCTCTTTCTGTCCCTCTCTCTGTTCCTCTCGCTCTCTCTCTCTCTCTCTCTCCCTCTCTCTTTCCCTCTCTCTGTCCTTCTCCCTATCTCCCTCTCTCTCTCTGTGCCTCTCTCTCTCTCTCTGTCCTACAATCTCTATATCTCTGTCTCTCTCTCTCTCTCTCTCTTTCCCTGTGTTTCTCTCTCTCTTTCTGTCTCTCTCCCTCTTTCTCTCTATCCCTCTCTCTCTCTATCCCCCTCTCTCTCTATCCCTCTCTTTCTCTCTCTGTCTCTCTCTCCTGCATTTTTCCATCACTCTCTCTCTCTGTCCCTCTCTCTGTCTCCCTCTCTCTCTATATATATATATATATATTTAACTCTCTGTCTCTATCTCTCTCTCTCTATCTCTCTCACTCTCTCATTTTCTCACTCTCTGTCTATCTCTCTCTGTCTCTAACTCTCTGTCTCTCTGTCTCTCTCTCTCTCTTTCTCCGTCTCTTGCTCTCTCTCTCTGTCTCTCTGTCTCTCTCACTCACTCATTTTCTCTCTCTCTGTCTGTCTCTCTCTCTCTGTCTCTCTCTCTCTCTCTCTTTATCTGTTTCTCGCTCTCTCTCTCTGTCTCTCTCTCTCTCTGTGTCTCTGAGTTTCTCTCTCTCTCTCTCTCTCTTGTCTCTTTCCATCTTTCTCTCTCTCGCTCTGTCTCTCTGTCTCTCTCTCTAACTCTCTCTCTGTGTCTCTCTCACTCTCTCTCTCTATCTATCTGTCTCTCTTTCTGTCGTCTCTCTGTCTCTGTCCCTCTCTCCCTATCTCTCTCTATCCCCCTTTCTCTCTGTCTGTTTCACTCTACCTCTCTCTGACACTCTCTGTCTCTCTCTGTCTCTCAGTCACACTCACTCTCTCTGTCTCTCTCTCTGCCTCGTTCTCTCGCTCTGTCTCTCTCTCTGACTTGTTCTCTCTGTCTCTCTCTCTCGCTCTGTCTTTCTCCTTCTCTCTCTGTCTCTCTCTCTCGCTCTGTCTCTCTCCTTCTCTCTCTCTTTGTCTCATTCCCTCTCTGTCTCTCTCTTCCTATCTCTCTCTATCCCTCTCTCCCACTCTCCTGTCTCTTTCCATCTCTCTCTGTCTCTCTATCTGTCTGTCTCTCTCTCTTTCTCTGTCTCTGTCACTCTCTCTCTCTCCCTCTCTCTGTCCCTCTCTCTGTGTTTCTCTCTCTGTCTCTCTCCCTCTCTCTCTCCTGTCTCTTTCCATCTCTCTCTCATTCTATCTCCCTCTCTCTTTCTCTCTCTCTGTCTCTCTCTCTCTGACAGCCTCGCTCTGTCTCTCTCTCTCTCTATCTGTTTCTATCTCTCTGTCTCTCGCTCTCTTTCTCTCTCCCTCTATCTCTGTCCCTCTATCTGTCTCTCTCTCTGTTTCTCCCTCTCTCTTTCTCTGTCTCTCCCCCTCTCTCAACATCCGTCTCTCTTCCTATCCCTCTCTCTCTCTATCACTCTCGCTCTCTGTCTCCCTCTCTCTCTCTCCTGTTTCTTTCCATCTCTTGCTCTCTCTTTCTTTCTCTCTATCCCCCCCACGCTCTCTCTCTCTCTGTCTCTCTATCTCTCTCTGTCTTTCTCTCTGTCTGTCTCTCTCTCTCTCTGTCTCATTCACTCCCTATCTCTCTCTCTCTGTCTCTCTCTCTCTCTGTCTCTCTCTCTCTGTGTCTCTGAGTTTCTCTCTGTCTCTCTGTATCTCTCTCCTGTCTCTTTCCATCGCTTTCTCTCTCTCGGTCTCTCTTTCTCTCTCACTGTCTCTCTCTCTCTGTCCCTCCCTCTGTTCCCCGCTCTCTCTCTCTGTCTCTCTCACTATTTCTGTCTCTCTCTCTCTCTCACTCTCCCTATCTCTCTCTATCCCTCTCTCTCTGTCTGTCTGTCTCTCTCCCCCTCTCTCTGACACTCTCTGCCTCTCTCTCTCTCTCTGTCACACTCACTCTCTCTGTCTCTCTCTCTCTCTCTCTCTCTCTGTCTTTCTTTCTCTCTCTGACTCTCTCTGTCTCTCTCTCTCTCTCTCCCTTTCTGTCTCTCACTCTGTGTGTGTGTCTCGCTCTCTCTCTCTAACCCTCTCTGTCTCTCTCTCTCTGACTCTATCTGTCTCTCTCTCTCGCTTCCTCTCTCTCTCTCAGTCTCTCTCTCCCTGTCTAAGTGTCTCTCCCTCTCTGTCTCTCTGTATGTATGTCTATCAATCCCCAAACTAATCCCACTGCCCCGCTCTCTCCCCATAGCCCTGTATCAATCCCAAACTAATCCCACTGCCCCGCTCTCTCCCCATAGTCCTGTATCAATCCCCAAACTAATCCCACTGTCCCGCTCTCTCCTTATAGACGTGTATCAATCCCAAACTAACCCCACTGCCCCGCTCTCTCCCCATAGTCCTGTATCAATCCCCAAACTAATCCCACTGCCCCACTCTCTCCCCATAGTCCTGTATCAATCCCCAAACGAATCCCACTGTCCCGCTCTCTCCCCATAGTCCTGTATCAATCCCCAAACTAATCCCACTGCCCTGCTCTCTCCCCATAGTCCTGTATCAATCCTCAAACTAATCCCACTGCCCCGCTCTCTCCCCATAGCCCTGTATCAATCCCCAAACTAATCCCACTGCCCCGCTCTCTCCCCATAGCCCTGTATCAATCCCCAAACTAATCCCACTGCCCCGCTCTCTCCCCATAGTCCTGTATCAATCCCCAAACTAATCCCACTGCCCCGCTCTCTCCCCATAGTCCTGTATCAATCCCCAAACTAATCCCACTGCCCCGCTCTCTCCCCATAGTCCTGTATCAATCTCCAAACTAATCCCACTGCCCCGCTCTCTCCCCATAGTCCTGTATCAATCCCCAAACTAATCCCACTGCCCCGCTCTCTCCCCATAGTCCTGTATCAATCCCCAAACTAATCCCACTGCCCCGCTCTCTCCCCATAGTCCTGTATCAATCCCCAAACTAATCCCACTGCCCCGCTCTCTCACCATAGTCCTGTATCAATCCCCAAACTAATCCCACTGCCCCGCTCTCTCCCCATAGTCCTGTATCAATCCCCAAACTAATCCCACTGACCCGCTCTCTCCCCATAGTCCTGTATCAATCCCCAAACTAATCCCACTGCCCCGCTCTCTCCCCATAGTCCTGTATCAATCCCAGAATCGATACAGAAAGTGAGACAGACAGAGAGAGAGAGAGACACACACACACACACTCTCTCTCTCCCTCTCGCTCTCTCTCACTGTCTATCTCTCTGTCTCTCTCACTCTCTCTGTTCCTCTCTTTCACTCTGTCCCTCTCTCTGTCTCGCCCTATTTCTGTCTCTCTCTCTCTCTGTCTCTCTCTCTCACTCTGTATCTCTCTTTCTCGCTCTTTCTCTCTTTCTGTCCCTCTCTCTGTTCCTCTCGCTCTCTCTCTCTCTCTCCCTCTCTCTTTCCCTCTCTCTGTCCTTCTCCCTATCTCCCTCTCTCTCTCTCTGTGCCTCTCTCTCTCTCTCTGTCCTACAATCTCTATATCTCTGTCTCTCTCTCTCTCTCTCTCTTTCCCTGTGTTTCTCTCTCTCTTTCTGTCTCTCTCCCTCTTTCTCTCTGTCCCTCTCTCTCTCTATCCCCCTCTCTCTCTATCCCTCTCTTTCTCTCTCTGTCTCTCTCTCCTGCATTTTTCCATCACTCTCTCTCTCTGTCCCTCTCTCTGTCTCCCTCTCTCTATATATATATATATATATTTAACTCTCTGTCTCTATCTCTCTCTCTCTATCTCTCTCACTCTCTCATTTTCTCACTCTCTGTCTATCTCTCTCTGTCTCTAACTCTCTGTCTCTGTCTCTCTCTCTCTCTTTCTCCGTCTCTTGCTCTCTCTCTCTGTCTCTCTGTCTCTCTCACTCACTCATTTTCTCTCTCTCTGTCTGTCTCTCTCTCTCTGTCTCTCTCTCTCTCTCTCTTTATCTGTTTCTCGCTCTCTCTCTGTCTCTCTCTCTCTCTGTGTCTTTGAGTTTCTCTCTCTCTCTCTCTCTCTTGTCTCTTTCCATCTTTCTCTCTCTCGATCTGTCTCTCTGTCTCTCTCTCTAACTCTCTCTCTCAGTGTCTCTCTCACTCTCTCTCTCTATCTATCTGTCTCTCTTTCTGTCGTCTCTCTGTCTCTGTCCCTCTCTCCCTATCTCTCTCTATCCCCCTTTCTCTCTGTCTGTTTCACTCTACCTCTCTCTGACACTCTCTGTCTCTCTCTGTCTCTCAGTCACACTCACTCTCTCTGTCTCTCTCTCTGCCTCGTTCTCTCGCTCTGTCTCTCTCTCTGACTTGTTCTCTCTGTCTCTCTCTCTCGCTCTGTCTTTCTCCTTCTCTCTCTGTCTCTCTCTCTCGCTCTGTCTCTCTCCTTCTCTCTCTCTTTGTCTCATTCCCTCTCTGTCTCTCTCTTCCTATCTCTCTCTATCCCTCTCTCCCACTCTCCTGTCTCTTTCCATCTCTCTCTGTCTCTCTATCTGTCTGTCTCTCTCTCTTTCTCTGTCTCTGTCACTCTCTCTCTCTCCCTCTCTCTGTCCCTCTCTCTGTGTTTCTCTCTCTGTCTCTCTCCCTCTCTCTCTCCTGTCTCTTTCCATCTCTCTCTCATTCTATCTCCCTCACTCTTTCTCTCTCTCTGTCTCTCACTCTCTGACAGCCTCGCTCTGTCTCTCTCTCTCTCTATCTGTTTCTATCTCTCTGTCTCTCGCTCTCTTTCTCTCTCCCTCTATCTCTGTCCCTCTATCTGTCTCTCTCTCTGTTTCTCCCTCTCTCTTTCTCTGTCTCTCCCCCTCTCTCAACATCCGTCTCTCTTCCTATCCCTCTCTCTCTCTATCACTCTCGCTCTCTGTCTCCCTCTCTCTCTCTCCTGTTTCTTTCCATCTCTTGCTCTCTCTTTCTTTCTCTCTATCCCCCCCACGCTCTCTCTCTCTCTGTCTCTCTATCTCTCTCTGTCTTTCTCTCTGTCTGTCTCTCTCTCTCTCTGTCTCATTCACTCCCTATCTCTCTCTCTCTGTCTCTCTGTCTCTCTCTCTCTCTGTCTCTCTCTCTCTGTGTCTCTGAGTTTCTCTCTGTCTCTCTGTATCTCTCTCCTGTCTCTTTCCATCTCTTTCTCTCTCACTGTCTCTCTCTATCTGTCCCTCCCTCTGTTCCCCGCTCTCTCTCTCTGTCTCTCTCACTATTTCTGTCTCTCTCTCTCTCTCACTCTCCCTATCTCTCTGTCTGTCTGTCTCTCTCCCCCTCTCTCTGACACTCTCTGCCTCTCTCTCTCTCTCTGTCACACTCACTCTCTCTGTCTCTCTCTCTCTCTCTCTCTCTGTCTTTCTTTCTCTCTCTGACTCTCTCTGTCTCTCTCTCTCTCTCCCTTTCTGTCTCTCACTCTGTGTGTGTGTCTCGCTCTCTCTCTCTAACCCTCTCTGTCTCTCTGTCTCTCTCTCTCTGACTCTATCTGTCTCTCTCTCTCGCTTCCTCTCTGTCTCTCTCTCAGTCTCTCTCTCCCTGTCTAAGTGTCTCTCCCTCTCTGTCTCTCTCTGTATGTATGTCTATCAATCCCCAAACTAATCCCACTGCCCCGCTCTCTCCCCATAGCCCTGCATCAATCCCTAAACTAATCCCACTGCCCCGCTCTCTCCCCATAGTCCTGTATCGATCCCCAAACTAATCCCACTGCCCCGCTCTCTCCCCATAGTCCTGTATCAATCTCCAAACTAATCCCACTGCCCCGCTCTCTCCCCATAGTCCTGTATCAATCCCCAAACTAATCCCACTGCCCCGCTCTCTCCCCACAGTCTGTATCAATCCCCAAACTAATCCCACTGCCCCGCTCTCTCCCCATAGCCCTGTATCAATCCCCAAACTAATCCCACTGCCCCGCTCTCTCCCCATACTCCTGTATCAATCCCAGAATCGATACAGAAAGTGAGACAGACAGAGAGAGAGAGAGAGAGAGACACACACACACCCACTCTCTCTATCTCCCTCTTGCTCTCTCTCACTGTCTCTCTCTCTCTGTCTCTCTCACTCTCTCTGTTCCTCTCTTTCACTCTGTCCCTCTCTCTGTCTCGCCCTATTTGTGACTCTCTCTCTCTCTCTCTGTCTCTCTCTCTCACTCTGTATCTCTCTTTCTCGCTCTTTCTCTCTCTCTGTCCCTCGCTCTGGTCCTCTCGCTCTCTCTCTCTCTCTCTCCCTCTCTCTTTCCCTCTCTCTGTCCTTCTACCTATCTCCCTCTCTCTCTGTGCCTCTCTCTCTCTCTGTCCTACAATCTCTATCTCTCTGTCTCTCTATCCCCTCTCTCTCTATCCCTCTCTTTCTCTCTCTCCTGCATTTTTCCATCACTCTCTCTCTCTGTCCCTCTCTCTGTCTCCCTCTCTATATATATATATATATATAAAACTCTCTGTCTCTATCTCTCTATCTCTATCTCTCTCACTCTCTCACTCTCTCTCTCTATCTATCTGTCTCTCTTTCTGTCGTCTCTCTCTCTCTGTCCCTCTCTCCCTATCTCCCTTTCTCTCTGTCTGTTTCACTCTACCTCTCTCTGACACTCTCTGTCTCTCTCTGTCTCTCAGTCACACTCACTCTCTGTGTCTCTCTCTCTGCCTCGTTCTCTCGCTCTGTCTCTCTCTCTGACTTGTTCTCTCTGTCTCTCTCTCTTGCTCTGTCTTTCTCCTTCTCTCTCTGTCTCTCTCTCTTGCTCTGTCTCTCTCCTTCTC
Source organism: Pristiophorus japonicus (assembly GCF_044704955.1). Classification (NCBI taxonomy): domain Eukaryota; kingdom Metazoa; phylum Chordata; class Chondrichthyes; family Pristiophoridae; genus Pristiophorus; species Pristiophorus japonicus. Next base: position 35,045 of record NW_027254608.1, read on the forward strand.
TCTCTCTCTCTGTCTCATTCCCTCTCTGTCTCTCTCTTCCTATCTCTCTCTATCCCTCTCTCCCACTCTCCTGTCTCTTTCCATCTCTCTCTTTCTCTCTATCTGTCTGTCTCTCTCTCTTTCTCTGTCTCTGTCACTCTCTCTCTCTCCCTCTCTCTGTCCCTCTCTCTGTGTTTCTCTCTCTGTCTCTCTCCCTCTCTCTCTCCTGTCTCTTTCCATCTCTCTCTCATTCTATTTCCCTCTCTCTTTCTCTCTCTCTGTCTCTCTCTCTCTGACAGCCTCGCTCTGTCTCTCTCTCTCTCTATCTGTTTCTATCTCTCTGTCTCTCGCTCTCTTTCTCTCTCCCTCTATCTCTGTCTCTCTATCTATCTCTCTCTCTCTGTTTCTCCCTCTCTCTCTCTCTGTCTCTCTCCCTCTCTCTGTGTTTCTCTCTCTCTTTCTCTGTCTCTCCCCCTCTCTCAACATCCGTCTCTCTTCCTATCCCTCTCTCTCTCTATCACTCTCGCTCTCTGTCTCCCTCTCTCTCTCTCCTGTTTCTTTCCATCTCTTGCTCTCTCTTTCTTTCTCTCTGTCCCCCCCACGCTCTCTCTCTCTCTGTCTCTCTATCTCTCTCTGTCTTTCTCTCTGTCTGTCTCTCTCTCTCTCTGTCTCATTCACTCACTATCTCTCTCTCTCTGTCTCTCTGTCTCTCTCTCTCTCTGTCTCTCTCTCTATCCCTCTCTCTCTATCCCTCTCTATCTATCCCTCTCTCTCACTCCCTCTCTCTCTCTCTCTGTCTCTCTCTCTCTGTGTCTCTGAGTTTCTCTCTGTCTCTCTGTATCTCTCTCCTGTCTCTTTCCATCTCTTTCTCTCTCTCGGTCTCTCTTTCTCTCTCACTGTCTCTCTCTCTCTGTCCCTCCCTCTGTTCCCCGCTCTCTCTCTCTGTCTCTCTCACTATTTCTGTCTCTCTCTCTCTCTCACTCTCCCTATCTCTCTCTATCCCTCTCTCTCTGTCTGTCTGTCTCTCTCCCCCTCTCTCTGACACTCTCTGCCTCTCTCTCTCTCTCTGTCACACTCACTCTCTCTGTCTCTCTCTCTCTCTCTCTCTCTCTGTCTTTCTTTCTCTCTCTGACTCTCTCTGTCTCTCTCTCTCTCTCTCCCTTTCTGTCTCTCACTCTGTGTGTGTGTCTCGCTCTCTCTCTCTAACCCTCTCTGTCTCTCTGTCTCTCTCTCTCTGACTCTATCTGTCTCTCTCTCTCGCTTCCTCTCTGTCTTTCTCTCAGTCTCTCTCTCCCTGTCTAAGTGTCTCTCCCTCTCTGTCTCTCTGTATGTATGTCTATCAATCCCCAAACTAATTCCACTGCCCCGCTCTCTCCCCATAGTCCTGTATCAATCCCCAAACTAATCCCACTGCCCCGCTCTCTCCCCATAGTCCTGTATCAATCCCCAAACTAATCCCACTGCCCCGCTCTCTCCCCATAGCCCTGTATCAATCCCCAAACTAATCCCACTGTCCCGCTCTCTCCCCATAGTCCTGTATCAATCCCCAAACTAATCCCACTGCCCCGCTCTCTCCCCATAGTCCTGTATCAATCCCAAACTAATCCCACTGCCCCGCTCTCTCCCCATAGTCCTGTATCAATCCCCAAACTAATCCCATTGCCCCGCTCTCTCCCCATAGTCCTGTATCAATCCCCAAACTAATCCCACTGCCCCGCTCTCTCCCCATAGTCCTGTATCAATCCCCAAACTAATCCCACTGCCCCGCACTCTCCCCATAGTCCTCTATCAATCCCCAAACTAATCCCACTGACCCGCTCTCTCCCCATAGTCCTGTATCAATCCCAGAATCGATACAGAAAGTGAGACAGACAGAGAGAGAGAGAGAGACACACACACACACACTCTCTCTCTCTCCCTCTCGCTCTCTCTCACTGTCTCTCTCTCTGTCTCTCTCACTCTCTCTGTTCCTCTCTTTCACTCTGTCCCTCTCTCTGTCTCGACCTATTTGTGACTCTCTCTCTCTCTCTCTGTCTCTCTCTCTCACTCTGTATCTCTCTTTCTCGCTCTTTCTCTCTCTGTCCCTCTCTCTGTTCCTCTCTCTCTCTCTCTCTCTCTCTCCCTCTCTCTTTCCCTCTCTCTGTCCTTCTACCTATCTCCCTCTCTCTCTCTGTGCCTCTCTCTCTCTCTGTCCTACAATCTCTATCTCTCTGTCTCCCTCTCTCTCTCTCTCTTTCCCTGTGTTTCTCTCTCTCTTTCTGTCTCTCTCCCTCTTTCTCCCTATCCCTCTCTGCCTCTATCCCCCTCTCTCTCTATCCCTCTCTTTCTCTCTCTGTCTCTCTCTCCTGCATTTTTCCATCACTCTCTCTCTCTGTCCCTCTCTCTGTCTCCCTCTCTCTCTATATATATATAACTCTCTGTCTCTATCTCTCTCTCTCTATCTCTCTCACTCTCTCATTTTCTCACTCTCTGTCTATCTCTCTCTGTCTCTAACTCTCTGTCTCTCTGTCTCTCTCTCTCTCTTTCTCCGTTTCTTGCTCTCTCTCTCTGTCTCTCTGTCTCTCTCACTCACTCATTTTCTCTCTCTCTGTCTGTCTCTCTCTGTCTCTTTCTCTCTGTCTCTCTCTCTCTCTTTCTCCGTTTCTTGCTCGCTCTCTCTGTCTCTCTGTCTCTCTCACTCACTCATTTTCTCTCTCTCTGTCTGTCTCTCTCTGTCTCTATCTCTCTGTCTCTCTCTCTCTCTCTCTTTATCTGTTTCTCTCTCTCTCTCTCTCTCTCTCTGTCTCTCTCTCTCTCTGTGTCTCTGAGTTTCTCTCTCTCTCTCTCTCCTGTCTCTTTCCATCTTTCTCTCTCTCGCTCTGTCTCTCTCTCTATCTCTCTCTCACTGTCTCTCTCACTCTCTCTCTCTATCTGTCCTCTTTCTGTCGTCTCCCTCTCTCTGTCCCTCTCTCCCTATCTCTCTCTATCCCCCTTTCTCTCTGTCTGGTTTCACTCTACCTCTCTCTGACACTCTCTGTCTCTCTGAGTCTCTCAGTCACACTCACTCTCTCTGTCTCTCTCTCTGCCTCGTTCTCTCGCTCTGTCTCTCTCTCTGACTTGTTCTCTCTGTCTCTCTCTCTCTCGCTCTGTGTTTCTCCTTCTCTCTCTGTCTCTCTCTCTCGCTCTGTCTCTCTCCTTCTCTCTCTCTCTGTCTCACTCCCTCTCTGTCTCTCTCTTCCTATCTCTCTCTATCCCTCTCTCCCACTCTCCTGTCTCTTTCCATCTCTCTCTTTCTCTCTGTCTTTCTATCTGTCTGTCTCTCTCTCTTTCTCTGTCTCTGTCACTCTCTCTCTCTCCCTCTCTTTGTCCCTCTCTCTGTGTTTCTCTCTCTGTCTCTCTCCCTCTCTCTCTCCTGTCTCTTTCCATCTCTCTCTCAATCTATCTCCCTCTCTCTTTCTCTCTCTCTGTCTCTCTCTCTCTGACAGCCTCGCTCTGTCTCTCTCTCTCTCTATCTGTTTCTATCTCTCTGTCTCTCGCTCTCTTTCTCTGTCTCTCTATCTCTGTCTCTCTATCTGTCTCTCTCACTCTGTTTCTCCCTCTCTCTCTCTCTGTCTCTCTCCCTCTCTCTGTGTTTCTCCCTCTCTTTCTCTGTCTCTCCCCCTCTCTCAACATCCGTCTCTCTTCCTATCCCTCTCTCTCTCTATCACTCTCGCTCTCTGTCTCCCTCTCTCTCTCTCTCCTGTTTCGTTCCATCTCTTGCTCTCTCTTTTTTTCTCTCTGTCCCCCCCACGCTCTCCCTCTCTCTGTCTCTCTCTCTAACTCTCTATCTCTCTCTGTCTTTTTCTCCGTCCCTCTCTCTCTCTGTCTCTCTCTCTCTCTCTCTGTCTCATTCACTCCCTATCTCTCTCTCTCTGTCTCTCTGTCTCTCTGTCTCTCTCTCTATCCCTCTCTCTCTATCCCTCTCTCTCACTCCCTCTCTCTCTCTCTGTCTCTCTCTCTCTGTGTCTCCGAGTTTCTCTCTGTCTCTCTGTATCTCTCTCCTGTCTCTTTTCATCTCTTTCTCTCTCTCGGTCTCTCTTTCTCTCTCACTGTCTCTCTCTCTCTGTCCCTCCCTCTGTTCCCCGCTCTCTCTCTCTGTCTCTCTCACTATTTCTGTCTCTCTCTCTCTCTCACTCTCCCTATCTCTCTCTATCCCTCTCTCTCTGTCTGTCTGTCTCTCTCCCCCTCTCTCTGACACTCTCTGCCTCTCTCTCTCTCTCTGTCACACTCACTCTCTCTGTCTCTCTCTCTCTCCCTCTCTGTCTTTCTTTCTCTCTCTGACTCTCTCTGTCTCTCTCTCTCTCTCTCCCTTTCTGTCTCTCACTCTCTGTGTGTGTCTCGCTCTCTCTCTCTGACCCTCTCTGTCTCTCTGTCTCTCTCTGACTCTATCTGTGTCTCTCTCTCTCTTCCTCTCTGTCTCTCTTTCAGTCTCTCTCTCCCTGTCTAAGTGTCTCTCCCTCTCTGTCTCTCTCTCTCTCTCTCCCTTTCTGTCTCTCACTCTCTGTGTGTGTCTCGCTCTCTCTCTCTGACCCTCTCTGTCTCTCTGTCTCTCTCTCTCTGACTCTATCTGTCTCTCTCTCTCTCTTCCTCTCTGTCTCTCTCTCAGTCTCTCTCTCCCTGTCTAAGTGTCTCTCCCTCTCTGTCTCTCTCTGTCTGTATGTCTATCAATCCCTAAACTAATCCCACTGCCCTGCTCTCTCCCCATAGCCCTGTATCAATCTCTAAACTAATCCCACTGCCTCGCTCTCTCCCCATAGTCCTGTATCAATCCCCAAACTAATCCCACTGCCCCGCTCTCTCCCCATAGTCCTGTATCAATCCCCAAACTAATCCCACTGCCCCGCTCTCTCCCCATAGTCCTGTATCAATCTCCAAACTAATCCCACTGCCCCGCTCTCTCCCCATAGTCCTGTATCAATCCCCAAACTAATCCCACTGCCCCGCTCTCTCCCCATAGTC
>NW_027254608.1:45000-87500 GCF_044704955.1 Pristiophorus japonicus
TCTCTGTCTCTCTCTCTCTGTCTCTCTCTCCCCCGCTGTCTGTCTCTCTCTCTTTGTGTCGCTCTCTCGCTCTGCCTGTCTGCCTATCTCTGTCTTTCTCTCTGTCTGTCGATCTCTTTCTATCTCCCTGTCTCTCTCACGCTCTGTCTCTCTCTCTATTTGTGTCTACCTCTCTCTCTCTCTCTCTCTCTGCCTCTCTCTCTCTCTCGCTCTCTCTCTCTCTGTCTCTCTCTCTTTCTCTCTCTGTCTATCTCTTTCCCTCTCTATATATCTCTATTTCTCTCTGTCTGTTTCTAGCTCTCTCGCTCTCTCTCTCTCTCGCTCTCTCTGTCTCTTTCCCTCGCTCTCTCTCTCTCGCTCTCTATCTCTCTGTCTTTCTCTGTCTTCCCCTCTGTCTCGCTCTCTCTCTGTTTCTCTGTGTCTCGCTCTGTCTCTCTCTCTGTCTCTCTCTGTCTTTCTGTGTCTTTCCGCCCCTCTCTCTATCTTTCTCTCTCTCAGTCTCTGTTTCTCTCTCTCTCTATCGTTCCCCCTCTCTCTGTCTCTCTGTCTCTCTCTTCCCCTCTCGCTCTGATTCTTTCTCTCTCTCTGTGTCTCTCTCTGACTTTATCTCCGTCTTTCCCTCACTCTCTCTATCTCTGTCTCTATCTCTCTCTCTGCCTCTGTCTCTCTCTCTGTCGCTCTCTCTTTCTGTTTGTATCTCTCTGCCACTCTCTCTCTCTCTCTCTGCTTCTGTCTCTCTCACCCTCTTTCTCTGAGTCTCTCTCTCTCTATCTCTCTCTCCCACAATCTCTGTCTCTCTCACTCTCTGTCTCTCTCTCTCGCTCTGTCTGTCTGCCTATCTCTGTCTCTCTCTGTCTTTCCGTGTCTTTCTCCCTCTCTCTCTCTCGTCTCTGTTTCTCTCTCTCTCTCTATCGCTCTGTCTCTCTCTCTCTCTGTCTCTCTTCCCCTCTAACTCGCTCTCTCTCTCTGTCTCGCTCTGTCTCTCTCTGTCTCTCTCTCTGTCTCTCTCTGTCTTTCTGCCCATCTCTCTCTCTCTCCCATGGTCTCTGTTTCTCTCTATCTTTCCCTCTCAGTTTTTCTGTCTCTCTCTCTCTCCCTCTTACTCTGTCTCTCCCTCTATTTCTCTGTATATCTCCCTGTCTTTATCTCTATCTTTCCCTCTCTCTATCAATCTCTCTCTCTATCAATCTCTCTCTCTCTCTATCAATCTCTGTCTCTCTCTGTCATTCTCTCTCTTTGTCTCTCTCTCTCTTTGTCTCTCTCTCTCTGTCTCTCTTTCTCTTTCTCTGTCCCTCTCTCTCACTCTCTCTGTGTTTCTCTCTCTCTCTCTCTCGCTCTCTGTCTCTCTCTCTCTCTCTCTCTCTCTGCCTCTATCTCTCTCCCTCTGTCTATCTGTCTCTCTTTCACTCTCTCTCTGTGTCTTTCGCTCTCTCTCTCTGTCTTTCTCTCAGTCTCTGGATCTCTCTCTCTCTCACTCTGTTTCTCTCTCTATGTATTTCTCACTGTCTTTATCTCCGTCTTTCCCTCTCTATGAATCTCCCTCTCTGTCTCTCTGTCTCTGTCTCTCTCTCTCTCTCTCTCCTCTGTCTCTCTCTCTCTCTCTCTCTCACTCTGTCTCTCTCATTCTGTCTGTCTCTCTTTCTCTCTTTGCCTCTGTCTCTGTCTCCGTCTCTCTCTTTCTCTGTCTCTCTCTGTCTCTCTCTCTCTCTCCTCTGTCTCTCTCACTCTGTCTCTCTCACTCTGTCTCTCTCATTCTGTCTGTCTCTCTTTCTCTCTTTGCCTCTGTCTCTGTCTCCGTCTCTCTCTTTCTCTGTCTCTCTCTGTCTCTCTCTCTCTCTCCTCTGTCTCTCTCACTCTGTCTCTCTCATTCTGTCTGTCTCTCTTTCTCTCTTTGCCTCTGTCTCTGTCTCCGTCTCTCTCTTTCTCTGTCTCTCTCTCTCTCTCTCTCTGTTTGTCTCGCTCTGCCTGTCTCTCTCTCTCTGTCTGTCTCTCTCTCTCTGCGTCTTTCTCTCTCTCTGCCTCTGTCTCTCTCACCCTCTCTCTCTGAGTCTCTCTCTATCGCTCTCCGTCTCTCCGTCTCTCTCTGTCTCTCTCTCTCTGCATCTCTCTAAAAACGCTGCCTCTATCACTCTGTCTCTCTTGCTCCCTCTCTCTGTCTCTCTCGCTCTGTATTTTTCACTGTCTCTCTCTCACTCTCTATCTCTCTTCATCTGCTTATCTCTGACTCTCTCTCTCTCCCTCTCTCTCTGCCTCTCTCTCTCTGTCTGTCTCTCTCTCTCTCACACTCTCTATCTCTCTCCATCTGCTTATCTCTGACTCTCTCTCTCTCTCGCTCTCTCTGTCTCTCTCTCTCTCTATCTCTATCTCTCTCTCGCTCTCTCTATGTCTCCCTCTCTCTCTGTGCCTCTCTCCCTCTCTATATCTCTCTCTCTCTATCTGTGTCTATCTCTATCTTTCTCCCTCTCTCGCTCTCTGTCTCTCTCGGTCTCTCTCTCTCACACTATCTCTCTCTCTCTCTACTCGCTCTCCCTCTCCTTCTCTCCATCTCTGTCTCTCCATCTCTGTCTCTCTCTCTCGCGCTCTCACGTTCTGTCTCTCTGTCTCAATCTGTCTCTCTCTCTCTCTGTCTTTCTCTCTCTTTGTCTCTCACTTTCTCTCTGTCTCTCTCTCTATCTGTCTCACTCTCTCACTCCCTGTCTCTCTCTATTTCTCACTCTCGCTCTGTCTCTCCCTCTCTCTCCCTCTCGATCTCCGTCTTTCTTTCTTTCTCTCTCTCTCTCTCTCTCTCTCTATCGCCCTATCTTTCTGTCTCTCTCTCTCTCTCACTCTCTCTCTGTTTCTCTCCTTCTCTCTCTCTATTTCTGTCTCTCTATCTCTCTGTCTTTCACTCTCTCTCTGTCTCTCACTCTGTCTCTCTCTCTCTCTCGCTCTCTGTCTCTCTCTTTCTCTGCCTGTCTCTCTGTCTCTCTGTTTTTCTCTCCATCTTTCCCTCTCTGTCCCTCTCTCCCTCTCGCTCTGTCACTCTCTCTCTCTGTATCTCTCCGTGTCTTAATCTCCATCTTTCCCTCTCACCTATCAATCTCTCTCTCTCTCTCTGTCTCTCTATCTGTCTTTCCCTCTCTCTATCTGTCGATCTCTCTCTATGTCTTTCTCTCTGTCTTTATCTCTATCTCTCTCTCTCTGCCTGTCTCTCCGTCTCTCTCTCTCTCTTTCACTTTCTCCCTGTCTCTCTCTCTCTCTCTAGCTCTGTATTTTTCTCTGTCTATCTCTCTCTCGCTCTCTCATCTTCACTCTCTGAGTCTCTCTCTATCTCGCTTCATCTCTCCCTCTCGCTCTCTCTCTCTCTCTCTCTGTCTCTCTCTCTCTGTTTCGGTTTCTCTCTCCATCTTTCCCTCTCTCTCTGTCTCCCTCTCACTCTCGCTCTGTCTCTCTCTCTCTCTCTGTATCTTTCCATGTCTTTATCTCCGTCTTTCCCTCTCTCGCTATCAATCTCTCTATCTCTGTCTCTTTTTCTGTCTCTCTCTGTCTCTCTCTCTCTCTCTCTCTATCTCTGTCTCTCTCTCGCGTGCTCTCTGACTCTCCATCTCTATCTCTCTCTGTCTCTGACTCTCTCTCTCAGTCTTTCTCTCTGTCTTTCTTTCGCTCTCTCTGTCTCTCTCTTTCTCTCTCCCTGCCCCTCCCTGTTCCTCTCGCTCTCTCTCTCTCTTCCTCACTCTGTCCCTCTCCCAGGGCAGGTACAGTGGTTTAGATAGAGAATAAAGCTCCCTCTACACTGTCCCATCAAACACTCCCAGGGCAGGTACAGGGGGTTAGATACAGAGTAAAGCTCCCTCTACACTGTCCCATCAAACAATCCCAGGGCAGGTACAGGGGGTTAGATACAGAGTAAAGCTCCCTCTACACTGTCCCATCAAACACTCCCAGGGCAGGTACAGCACGGGGTTAGATACAGAGTAAAGCTCCCTCTACACTGTCCCATCAAACACTCCCAGGGCAGGTACACGGGGTTAGATACAGAGTAAAGCTCCCTCTACACAGTCCCATCAAACACTCCCAGGGCAGGTACAGGGGGTTAGATACAGAGTAAAGCTCCCTGTACACTGTCCCATCAAACACTCCCAGGGCAGGTACAGGGGGTTAGATACAGCGTAAAGCTCCCTCGACACTGTCCCCATCAAACACTCCCAGGGCAGGTACAGGGTGTTAGATACAGAGTAAAGCTCCCTCTACACTGTCCCATCAAACACTCCCAGGGCAGGTACAGGGGGTTAGATACAGAGTAAAGCTCCCTCTACACTGTCCCATCAAACACTCCCAGGGCAGGTACAGGGGGTTAGATACAGAGTAAAGCTCCCTCTACACTGTCCCATCAAACACTCCCAGGGCAGGTACAGGGGGTTAGATACAGAGTAAAGCTCCCTCTACACTGTCCCATCAAACACTCCCAGGGCAGGTACAGCACGGGGTTAGATACGGAGATCAGAACATATGAAATAGGAGCAGGAGCCTGCTCCACCATTTAATACGATCATGTCTGATCCGATCATGGACTCAGCTCCACTTCCCTGCCCGCTCCCTATAAACCCTTATCCCTTATCGGTTAAGGGACTGTCTATCTCTGTCTTAAATTTATTCAATGTCCCGGCTTCCACAGCTCTCTGAGGCAGCGAGTTCCACAGATTTACAACCCTCTGAGAGAAGAAATTCCTCCTCATCTCAGTTTTAAATGGGCGGCCCCTTATTCTAAGACCATGCCCCCTAGTTCTAGTCTCCCCCATCAGTGGGAACATCCTCTCTGTATCCACCTTGTCGACCCCCTCATTATCTTATCCGTTTCATTAGTTAGTTACCTGCGGTCTTATAGTTAATTACATTTGGAGAGAGCACCTCTCTGTTTGTCTCTCTGTCTCACTCCCTCTATCTCCCTCTCCCACTCTCCCTCTCTCCAACTCTATCTCTCCCATTCTGTCTCGCTACCTCTCTCTCCCTCTGTCTCTGTCTCTCTCCCTCTCTCCCACTCTGTATCGCTTCATCGCTCTCTCTCTCGCTTTCTCTCTCTCTCTGTTTCTCTCCCTCTCTCTCTACCTCTCAGTCTCCCGCTCTCTCTCTATTGTTCTCTCCGTCTCTCTATCTCTCTCCGTCTCTCTCTGTCTCGCTCTCTCTCTCACACTGTATCCCTCCCTCTTTCTCCCTCCCTCTCTCTCTCTCTGTTCCTCCCTCTCTCTCTCAATCTCTGTCTCGCTTTCGCACTCTCTCACAATATCTCTCTCTCTCGCTCTCTCTCTGTCTCTCTATCTCTCTGCCTCTCAATCCCTGTCTCTCTCTCGCACTCTCATGTTCTGTCTCTCTCTCTGTCTCTCTCTGTCTTTCTCTCTCTCTGTTTCTCACTTTCTCTCTTATCTGTCTTTCCCTTTATCTCTCTCGGTCTCATGACCTGTCTCTCTCTCTCTCTCTCTCTCTCGCTCTGTCTCTGTCTCTCTCTCCCTCTCTATCTCCATCTCTCTCTCTCTCTCCTCTCTCTCTCTCTCTCTGTCTCTCTCTCTCTCTCCCTCTCTATCTCCATCTCTCTCTCTCTGTCTCTCTCTCTCTGTCTCTCCCTGTCTCCCTCAGACTCTCGGACTCTGTAACAAGAGACTTGGTATAAAATGGTCACCACGCATCTCGTAAAATGGCTGCTCAATCTCACACAAACTAATCCCACTGTCCCGCTCTCTCCCCACAGTCCTGTATCAATCCCCAAACTAATCCCACTGCCCCGCTCTCTCCCCATAGTCCTGTATCAATCTCCAAACTAATCCCACTGCCCCGCTCTCTCCCCTTAGCCTTGTATCAATCTCCAAACTAATCCCATTGCCCCACTCTCTCCCCTTAGCCTTGTATCAATCTCCAAACTAATCCCACTGCCCCGCTCTCTCCCCATAGTCCTGTATCAATCCCCAAACTAATCCCACTGTCCCACTCTCTCCCCATAGTCCTGTATCAATCTCCAAACTAATCCCACTGCCGCACTCTCTCCCCATAGCCCTGAATCAATCCCCAAACTAATCCCACTGCCCCGCTCTCTCCCCATAATCCTGTATCAATCCCCAAACTAATCCCACTGCCCCGCTCTCTCCCCATGGTCCTGTATCAATCCCCAAACTAATCCCACTGCCCCGCTCTCTCCCCATAGTCCTGTATCAATCCCCAAACTAATCCCACTGACCCGCTCTCTCCCCATAGTCCTGTATCAATCCCCAAACTAATCCCACTGCCCCACTCTCTCTCCATAGTCCTGTATCAATCCCCAAACTAATCCCACTGCCCCGCTCTCTCCCCATAGTCCTGTATCAATCCACAAACTAATCCCACTACCCCGCTCTCTCCCCATAGCCCTGTATCAATCCCCAAACTAATCCCACTGCCCCGCTCTCTCCCCATAGTCCTGTATCAATCGCAAACTAATCCCACTGCCCCGCTCTCTCCCCATAGTCCTGTATCAATCTCCAAACTAATCCCACTGCCCCGCTCTCTCCTCATAGTCCTGTATCAATCCCCAAACTAATCCCACTGCCCCGCTCTCTTCCCATAGTCCTGTTTCAATCCCCAAACTAATCCCACTGCCCCGCTCTCTCCCCACAGTCCTGTATCAATCCCCAAACTAATCCCACTGCCCCGCTCTCACCCCATAGTCCTGTATCAATCCCCAAACTAATCCCACTGCCCCACTCTCTCTCCATAGTCCTGTATCAATCCCCAAACTAATCCCACTGCCCCGCTCTCTCTCCATCGTCCTGTATCAATCCCCAAACTAATCCCACTGCCCCGCTCTCTCCCCATAGTCCTGTATCAATCCCCAAACTAATCCCACTGCCCCGCTCTCTTCCCATAGTCCTGTTTCAATCCCCAAACTAATCCCACTGCCCCGCTCTCTCTCCATCGTCCTGTATCAATCCCCAAACTAATCCCACTGCCCCGCTCTCTTCCCATAGTCCTGTTTCAATCCCCAAACTAATCCCACTGCCCCGCTCTCTCCCCACAGTCCTGTATCAATCCCCAAACTAATCCCACTGCCCCGCTCTCACCCCATAGTCCTGTATCAATCCCCAAACTAATCCCACTGCCCCACTCTCTCTCCATAGTCCTGTATCAATCCCCAAACTAATCCCACTGCCCCGCTCTCTCCCCATAGTCCTGTATCAATCCCCAAACTAATCCCACTGCCCCGCACTCTCCCCATAGTCCTGTATCAATCCCCAAACTAATCCCACTGCCCCGCGCTCTCTCCATCGTCCTGTATCAATCCCCAAACTAATCCCACTGCCCCCCTCTCTCCCCATAGTCCTGCATCAATCTCCAAACTAATCCCACTGCCCCTCTCTCCCCATAGTCCTGTATCAATCTCCAAACTAATCCCACTGCCCCTCTCTCCCCATAGTCCTGTATCAATCTCCAAACTAATCCCACTGCCCCTCTCTCCCCATAGTCCTGTATCAATCTCCAAACTAATCCCACTGCCCCTCTCTCCCCATAGTCCTGTATCAATCTCCAAACTAATCCCACTGCCCCTCTCTCCCCTTAGCCTTGTGTCAATCTCCAAACTAATCCCACTGCCCCGCTCTCTCCCCATAGTCCTGTATCAATCCCCAACCTAATCCCACTGCCCCACTCTCTCTCCATAGTCCTGTATCAATCCCCAAACTAATCCCACTGCCCCGCTCTCTCTCCATAGTCCTGTATCAATCCCCAAACTAATCCCACTGCCCCCCTCTTTCCCCATAGTCCTGTATCAATCTCCAAACTAATCCCACTGCCCCGCTCTCTCTCCATAGTCCTGTATCAATCCCCAAACTAATCCCACTGCCCCGCTCTCTCCCCATAGTCCTGTATCAATCCCCAAACTAATCCCACTGCCCCGCTCTCTCCCCATAGTCCTGTATCAATCTCCAAACTAATCCCACTGCCCCGCTCTCTCCCCACAGTCCTGTATCAATCCCCAAACTAATCCCACTGCCCCGCTCTCTCCCCACAGTCCTGTATCAATCTCCAAACAAATCTCACTGCCCCACTCTCTCCCCTTAGCCTTGTATCAATCTCCAAACTAATCCCACTGCCCCCGCTCTCTCCCCATAGTCCTGTATCAATCCCCAAACTAATCCCACTGTCCCACTCTCTCCCCATAGTCTTGTATCAATCTCCAAACTAATCCCACTGCCCCTCTCTCCCCATAGTCCTGTATCAATCTCCAAACTAATCCCACTGCCCCTCTCTCCCCATAGTCCTGTTTCAATCCCCAAACTAATCCCACTGCCCCGCTCTCTCCCCATAGTCCTGTTTCAATCCCCAAACAAATCCCACTGCCCCGCTCTCTCCCTATAGTCCTGTATCAATCCCCAAACTAATCCCACTGCCCCGCTCTCTCCACATAGTCCTGTATCAATCCCCAAACTAATCCCACAGCCCTGCTCTCCCCATAGTCCTGTATCACTCCCCAAACTAATGCCACTGCCCCGCTCTCTCCCCATAGTCCTGTATCAATCCCCAAACTAATCCCACTGCCCTGCTCTCTCCCCATAGTCCTGTATCAATCTCCAAACTAATCCCACTGACCCGCTCTCTCCCCATAGTCCTGTATCAATCCCCAAACTAATCCCACTGCCCCGCTCTCTCCCCATAGTCCTGTATCAATCTCCAAACTAATCCCACTGACCCGCTCTCTCCCCATAGTCCTGTATCAATCCCCAAACTAATCCCACTGCCCCGCTCTCTCCCCATCGCCCTGTATCAAACTCCAAACTAATCCCACTGCCCCGCTCTCTCCCCATAGTCCTGTATCAATCCCCAAACTCTCTTTGACTCTCTCTGTATCACTCGCTCTCTCCCTATCTCTCTCTATTCCCCTAACTCTCTCTCTCTGACTCTCTCTGTCTGTCTCTCCCTCTCTCTCTTTGACTCTCTCTGTATCACTCTCTCTCTCCCTATCTCTCTCTATCCCCCGAACTCTCTCTCTCTGACTCTCTCTGTCTCTCTCTCTCTCTCTGACTCTCTCTGTCTCTCTCACTCTCTGACTCTCTCCGTCTCTCTCTGTCTCGCTCTCTCTCTGACTCTCGCTGTCTCTCTCTCTCTGACTCTCTCTGTCTCTCTCTCACTCTCTTGTCACTCTCTATCTCTCTCTCTCTCCCTCTCTGTCTCTCTCTCTCTCACTCTCTCTCTGTGTCTCTATTTCTATGTCTCTTTCTCTGTCTCTCCCTCTCTGTCTTTGACTCTCTCTGTCTCTCTCTCTCTGACTCTCTCTGTCTCTCTCTCTGAATCTCTGACTCTCTCTCTCTCTCTCTCTATTTCTCTCACTCTCCATCTGACTATCTCTGTCTCTCTCTATCTCTGACTCTCTCTCTGACTCTCTCTTTCTCCCTCTCTGTCTCTCTCTCTCACTATCTCTCTCTCTCTGTCTCTCCCTCTCTCTCTTTGACTCTCTCTGTCTCTCTCTCTGACTCTCTCAGTCTCTCTCTCTCTCTCGCTGACTCTCTCCATCCATCTCTCTCTCTCTCTCTCTCTCTCTATCCCTCTCTCTGTCTCTCTCGCTCTCTCTCTGACTCTCTCTGTCTCTCTCTCTCTGACTCTCACCCTCTTTGTCGCTCTGTCTCTCTCTGTCTGTATGTCTGTTTCTTTCTCTGTATATCTCCCTCTCTCTCTCTCTGTGTCTCTCTGAAGCTCTCCCTGAACCACAGTGACAATGCACATACCGAACTTCAGTCATCCATTTTACATTTGTTAATGGTCGCCATTTGATGTTAACACTGGGAGATTGATTACAGAGACCGACTACTCTCTAATTTAACGTTAGCTGCTGAAAAGTGTACCTGCCCTGGGAGGGTTTGATGTGACAGTGTAGAGGGAGCTTTACTCTGTATCTAACCCCCTGACCCTGCCCTGGGAGTGTTTGATGGGACAGTGTAGAGGGAGCTTTACTCTGTATCTAACCTCCTGACCCTGCCCTGGGAGTGTTTGATGGGACAGTGTAGAGGGAGCTTTACTCTGTATCTAACCCCCTGTACCTGCCCTGGGAGGGTTTGATGGGACAGTGTAGAGGGAGCTTTACTCTGTATCTAACCCCCTGTACCTGCCCTGGGAGTGTTTGATGGGACAGTGTAGAGGGAGCTTTACTCTGTATCTAACCCCCTGTACCTGCCCTGGGAGTGTTTGATGGGACAGTGTAGAGGGAGCTTTACTCTGTATCTAACCCCCTGTACCTGCCCTGGGAGTGTTTGATGGGACAGTGTAGAGGGAGCTTTACTCTGTATCTAACCCCCTGTACCTGCCCTGGGAGTGTTTGATGGGACAGTGTAGAGGGAGCTTTACTCTGTTTCTAACCCCCTGTACCTGCCCTGGGAGTGTTTGATGGGACAGTGTAGAGGGAGCTTTACTCTGTATCTAACCCCCTGTACCTGCCCTGGGAGTGTTTGATGGGACAGTGTTGAGGGAGCTTTACTCTGTATCTAACCCCCTGTACCTGCCCTGGGAGTGTTTGATGGGACAGTGTAGAGGGAGCTTTACTCTGTATCTAACCCCCTGTACCTGCCCTGGGAGTGTTTGATGGGACAGTGTAGCGAGCGAGAGTGAGAGGGGAACAGACAGAGAGTGAGACTGACAGAGAGACAGGGAGACTGAATGAGAGAGCGAGAGAGAGGGACTCTGTATCTAACCCCCTGTACCTGCCCAGGGAGGTTTGATGGGACAGTGTGGAGGGAGATTAAATGCCCAACTCTCTCTGTCCCACTCGCTTTCTCTCTGTCAGTCTCTCTCTCTGTCTGTTCCTCTCTCTCTCTCTCGCTCTCTGTTTCCGGGTCCCTGTCTCTCTCCCTCTCTGTATCTCTGTTCCTCTCTCTCTCGCTCTCTCTTTCAGTCTCCCTGTCTCTCTCCCTCTCTGTATCTCTGTTCCTCTCTCTCTCTCGCTCTCTCTTTCAGTCTCCCTGTCTCTCTCCCTCTCTATCTCTGTTCCTCTCTCTCTCTCGCTCTCTCTTTCAGTCTCCCTGTCTCTCTCCCTCTCTGTATCTCTGTTCCTCTCTCTCTCTCGCTCTCCGTCAGTCTCTCTGTCTCCCTCTCTCCGTCTTGCTCCCTCACTCTCTCCCTCGCTCCCAATTTCTATCCATCTATCTCTCTTTCACTTTTTCCTCTGTCTGTGCTGCTTTCCATTTCCGATCTCTCTCTTTCTTTCCCTTTTCTGTAACACGCTCTCTCTATCCCAAATTCTCTCACTGCTTCTCCCTGTCCACCTCTCTTTTTCTCTCTCCCTGTCTCTCATTCCCATTCTGATGTGTCCTTGATTGAAAAGTACCCTGACATATTGCAGCCTGACTGTTTAAACCCACAGCAAGAAATCACATTTCTGGGACATTTTTGATTTGCTAACCATCCAATTGTGGCTTGGAATGTGTGGGTTAAATCTCGTTTCTCCATCTGAAAACTGTGAGTGTTTCAGATTGAGCAGTATATGGGATCAAAGGCTGATTCAGACAATGCTGCTTTGTGGAACGGTGTGATATCTTCACAGGGCAGGACATGGAGAAGTTTTGTTGGTTTGAATAAGGTGTAAATACGATTGTGTCGCCCCCTCACAGATACACAGGATTGAAGCTGTTTACCATCAATGCCCTGAAAGAATGAAATGGTTCAACAAGGTGTGACTGACTTCAAACTCTTCAAACACATGAAGGACCCGGAGACTGGGACCAATACACAAAGCCCCGAGCCCAGGCAGGCAAACCAGGTTTGTTCACAGATCACTCAGACACGTGTCCTGGTGTAAAATGGTCACCACACATCTCATGTAAAATGGGTGCTCAATTTCACCCAAACTAATCCCACTGTCCCGCTCTCTCCCCATAGTCCTGTATCAATCTCCAAACTAATCCCACTGCCCCGCTCTCTCCCCATAGTCCTGTATCAATCCCCAAACTAATCCCACTGCCCCGCTCTCTCCCCATAGTCCTGTATCAATCCCCAAACTAATCCCACTGCCCCGCTCTCTCCCCATAGTCCTGTATCAATCCCCAAACTGATCCCACTGCCCCGCTCTCTCCCCATAGTCCTGTATCAATCTCCAAACTAATCCCACTGCCCCGCTCTCTCCCCATAGTCCTGTATCAATCCCCAAACAAATCCCACTGCCCCGCTCTCTTCCCATAGTCCTGTATCAAACCCCAAACTAATCCCACTGCCCCGCTCTCTCCCCATAGTCCTGTATCAATCCCCAAACTAATCCCACTGCCCCGCACTCTACCCATAGTCCTGTATCAATCCCCAAACTAATCCCACTGCCCCGCTCTCTCCCCATAGTCCTGTATCAATCCCCAAACTAATCCCACTGCCCCGCTCTCTCCTCATAGTCCTGTATCAATCCCCAAACTAATCCCACTGCCCCGCTCTCTCCCCATAGTCCTGTATCAATCCCCAAACTAATCCCTCTGCCCCGCTCTCTCCCCATAGCCCTGTATCAATCCCCAAACTAATCCCACTGCCCCGCTCTCTCCCCATAGTCCTGTATCAATCCCCAAACTAATCCCACTGCCCCGCTCTCTCCCTATAGTCCTGTATCACTCCACAAACTAATCCCACTGCCCCGCTCTCTCCCCATAGTCCTGTATCAATCCCCAAACTAATCCCACTGCCCCGCTCTCTCCCTATAGTCCTGTATCACTCCACAAACTAATCCCACTGCCCCGCTCTCTCCTCATAGTCCTGTATCGATCCCCAAACTAATCCCACTGCCCCGCTCTCTCCTCATAGTCCTGTATCAATCCCCAAACTAATCCCACTGCCCCGCTCTCTCCCCATAGTCCTGTATCAATCTCCATACTAATCCCACTGCCCCGCTCTCTCTCCATAGTCCTGTATCAATCCCCAAACTAATACCACTGCCCCGCTCTCTCCCCATAGTCCTGTATCAATCCCCAAACTAATCCCACTGCCCCGCTCTCTCCTCATTGTCCTCTATCAATCTCCAAACTAATCCCACTGCCCCGCTCTCTCCCCATAGTCCTGTTTCAATCCCCAAACTAATCCCACTGCCCCGCTCTCTCCCCATAGTCCTGTATCAATCCACAAACTAATCCCACTGCCCCGCTCTCTCCCCATAGTCCTGTATCAATCCCCAAACTAATCCCACTGCCCCGCTCTCTCCCCATAGTCCTGCATCAATCCCCAAACTAATCCCACTGCCCCGCTCTCTCCCCGTAGGTCTGTATCAATCCCCAAACTAATCCCACTGCCCCGCTCTCTCCCCATAGTCCTTTATCAATCCCTAAACTAATACCACTGCCCCCGTCTCTCCCCATAGTCCTGTATCAATCCCCAAACTAATCCCACTGCCCCGCTCTCTCCCCATAGTTCTGTATCAATCCCCAAACTAATCCCACTGCCCCGCTCTCTCCCCATAGTCCTGTATCAATCCCCAAACTAATTCCACTGCCCCGCTCTCTCCCCATAGTTCTGTATCAATCCCCAAACTAATCCCACTGCCCCGCTCTCTCCACATAGTCCTGTATCAATCCCCAAACTAATCCCACTGCCCCGCTCTCTCCCCATAGTCCTGTATCAATCCCCAAACTAATCCCACTGCCCCGCTCTCTCCCCATAGTCCTGTATCAATCCCCAAACTAATCCCACTGCCGCACTCTCTCCCCATAGCCCTGTATCAATCTCCAAACTAATCCCACTGCCCCGCTCTCTCCCCATAGTCCTGTATCAATCCCCAAACTAATCCCACTGCCCCGCTCTCTCCCCATAGTCTTGTATCAATCCCCAAACTAATCCCACTGCCCCGCTCTCTCCCCATAGTCCTGTATCAATCCCCAAACTAATCCCACTGCCCCGCTCTCTCCCCATAGTCCTGTATCAATCCCCAAACTAACCCCACTGCCTCGCTCTCTCCCCATCATCCTGTATCAATCACCAAACTAATCCCACTGCCCCGCTCTCTCCCCATAGTCCTGTATCAATCCCCAAACTAATCCCACTGCCCCACTCTCTCCCCATAGTCCTGTATCAATCCCCAAACTAATCCCACTGCCCTGCTCTCTGCCCATAGCCCTGTATCAATCCCCAAACTAATCCCACTGCCCCACTCTCTCCCCATAGTCCTGTATCAATCCCCAAACTAATCCCACTGCCCCGCTCTCTCCTCATAGCCCTGTATCAATCCCCAAACTAATCCCACTGCCCCACTCTCTCGCCATAGTCCTGTATCAATCCCCAAACGAATCCCACTGCCCCGCTCTCTCCCCATAGCCCGGTATCAATCCCCAAACTAATCCCACTACCCCACTCTCTCCCCATAGTCCTGTATCAATCCCCAAACTAATCCCACTGCCCCGCTCTCTCCCCATAGCCCGGTATCAATCCCCAAACTAATCCCACTGCCCCGCTCTCTCCCCATAGTCCTGTATCAATCCCCAAACTAATCCCACTGCCCCGCTCCCTCCCCATAGTCCTGTATCAATCCCCAAACTAATCCCACTGCCCCGCTCTCTCCCCATAGTCCTGGATCAATCTCCAAACTAATCCCACTGCCCCGCTCTCTCCCCATAGTCCTGTATCAATCCCCAAACTAATCCCACTGCCCCGCTCTCTCCCCATAGTCCTGTATCAATCCCCAAACTAATCCCACTGCCCCGCTCTCTCCCCATAGCCCTGTATCAATCCCCAAACTAATCCCACTGCCCCGCTCTCTCCCCATAGTCCTGTATCAATCCCCAAATTAATCCCACTGCCCCACTCTCTCCCCATATTCCTGTATCAATCCCCAAACCAATCCCACTGCCCCGCTCCCTCCCCATAGTCCTGTATCAATCCCCAAACTAATCCCACTGCCCCGCTCTCTCCCCATAGCCCTGTATCAATCGCAAAACTAATCCCACTGCCTCGCTCTCTCCCCATAGTCCTGTAACAATCCCCAAACTAATCCCACTGCCTCGCTCTCTCCCCATCATCCTGTATCAATCCCCAAACTAATCCCACTGCCCCGTTCTCTCCCCATAGTCCTGTATCAATCCCCAAACTAATCCCACTGCCCCACTCTCTCCCCATAGTCCTGTATCAATCCCCAAACTAATCCCACTGCCCCACTCTCTCCCCATAGTCCTGTATCAATCCCCAAACTAATCCCACTGCCCTGCTCTCTGCCCATAGCCCTGTATCAATCCCCAAACTAATCCCACTGCCCCACTCTCTCCCCATAGTCCTGTATCAATCCCCAAACTAATCCCACTGCCCCGCTCTCTCCCCATAGTCCTGTATCAATCCCCAAACTAATCCCACTGCCCCGCTCTCTCCCCATAGTCCTGTATCAATCTCCAAACTAATCCCACTGCCCTGCTCTCTCGCCATAGTCCTGTATCAATCTCCAAACTAATCCCACTGCCCCGCTCTCTCCCCATAGTCCTGTATCAATCCCCAAACTAATCCCACTGCCCCGCTCTCTCCCCATAGTCCTGTATCAATCTCCAAACTAATCCCACTGCCCCGCTCTCTCCCCATAGTCCTGTATCAATCTCCAAACTAATCCCACTGCCCCGCTCTCTCCCCATAGTCCTGTATCAATCCCCAAACTAATCCCACTGCCTCGCTCTCTCCCCATAGTCCTGTATCAATCCCCAAACTAATCCTACTGCCCCGCTCTCTCCCCATAGTCCTGTATCAATCCCCAAACTAATCCCACTGCCCCGCTCTCTCACCATAATCCTGTATCAATCCCCAAACTAATCCCACTGCCCCGCTCTCTCCCCATAGTCCTGTATCAATCCCCAAACTAATCCCACTGCCCCGCTCTCTCCCCATAGTCCTGTATCAATCCCGAAACTAATCCCACTGCCCTGCTCTCTCCCCATAGTTCTGTATCAATCCCCAAACTAATCCCACTGCCCCGCTCTCTCCCCATAGTCCTGTATCAATCCCCAAACTAATCCCACTGCCCCGCTCTCTCCCCATAGTCCTGTATCAATCCCCAAACTAATTCCACTGCCCCGCTCTCTCCCCATAGTTCTGTATCAATCCCCAAACTAATCCCACTGCCCCGCTCTCTCCCCATAGCCCTGTATCAATCCCCAAACTAATCCCACTGCCCCGCTCTCTCCCCATAGCCCTGTATCAATCCCCAAACTAATCCCACTGCCCCGCTCTCTCCCCATAGCCCTGTATCAATCCCCAAACTAATCCCACTGCCCCGCTCTCTCCCCATAGCCCTGTATCAATCCCCAAACTAATCCCACTGCCCCGCTCTCTCCCCATAGCCCTGTATCAATCCCCAAACTAATCCCACTGCCCCGCTCTCTCCCCATAGTCCTGTATCAATCCCCAAACTAATCCCACTGCCCCGCTCTCTCCTCACAGTCCTGTATCAATCTCCAAACTAATCCCACTGCCCCGCTCTCTCCCCATAGTCCTGTTTCAATCCCCAAACTAATCCCACTGCCCCGCACTCTACCCATAGTCCTGTATCAATCCCCAAACTAATCCCACTGCCCCGCTCTCTCCCCATAGTCCTGTATCAATCCCAAACTAATCACACTGCCCCGCTCTCTCCCCATAGTCCTGTATCAATCCCCAAACTAATCCCACTGCCCCGCTCTCTCCTCATAGTCCTGTATCAATCCCAAAACTAATCCCACTGCCCCGCTCTCTCCCCATAGCCCTGTATCAATCCCCAAACTAATCCCACTGCCACGCTCTCTCCCCATAGTCCTGTATCAATCCCCAAACTAATCCCACTGCCCCGCTCTCTCCCCATAGTCCTGTATCAATCCCAAACTAATCACACTGCCCCGCTCTCTCCCCATAGTCCTGTATCAATCCCCAAACTAATCCCACTGCCCCGCTCTCTCCTCATAGTCCTGTATCAATCCCAAAACTAATCCCACTGCCCCGCTCTCTCCCCATAGTCCTGTATCAATCCCCAAACTAATCCCACTGCCCCGCTCTCTCCCCATAGTCCTGTATCAATCCCCAAACTAATCCCACTGCCACGCTCCCTCCCCATAGTCCTGTATCAATCCCCAAACTAATCCCACTGCCACGCTCCCTCCCCATAGTCCTGCATTAATCCCCAAACTAATCCCACTTCCCCGCGCTCTCCCCATAGTCCTGTATCAATCCCCAAACTAATCCCACTGCCCCGCTCTCTCCCCATAGTCCTGTATCAATCCCCAAACTAATCCCACTGCCCCGCTCTCTCCTCATAGTCCTGTATCGATCCCCAAACTAATCCCACTGCCCCGCTCTCTCCTCATAGTCCTGTATCAATCCCCAAACTAATCCCACTGCCCCGCTCTCTCCCCATAGTCCTGTATCAATCTCCAAACTAATCCCACTGCCCCGCTCTCTCCCCATAGTCATGTATCAATCCCCAAACTAATCCCACTGCCCCGCTCTCTCCCCATAGTCCTGTATCAATCCTCAAACTAATCCCACTGCCCCGCTCTCTCCTCATTGTCCTGTATCAATCTCCAAACTAATCCCACTGCCCCGCTCTCTCCCCATAGTCCTGTTTCAATCCCCAAACTAATCCCACTGCCCCGCTCTCTCCCCATAGTCCTGTATCAATCCACAAACTAATCCCACTGCCCCGCTCTCTCCCCATAGTCCTGTATCAATCTCCAAACTAATCCCACTGCCCCGCTCTCTCCCCATAGTCCTGTATCAATCCCAAAAGTAATCCCACAGCCTCGCTCTCTCCCCATAGTCCTGTATCAATCCCCAAACTAATCCCACTGCCCCGCTCTCTCCTCATTGTCCTGTATCAATCTCCAAACTAATCCCACTGCCCCGCTCTCTCCCCATAGTCCTGTTTCAATCCCCAAACTAATCCCACTGCCCCGCTCTCTCCCCATAGTCCTGCATCAATCCCCAAACTAATCCCACTGCCCCGCTCTCTCCCCGTAGGTCTGTATCAATCCCCAAACTAATCCCACTGCCCCGCTCTCTCCCCATAGTCCTTTATCAATCCCTAAACTAATCCCACTGCCCCCCTCTCTCCCCATAGTCCTGTATCAATCCCCAAACTAATCCCACTGCCCCGCTCTCTCCCCATAGTTCTGTATCAATCCCCAAACTAATCCCACTGCCCCGCTCTCTCCCCATAGTCCTGTATCAATCCCCAAACTAATTCCACTGCCCCGCTCTCTCCCCATAGTTCTGTATCAATCCCCAAACTAATCCCACGGCCCCGCTCTCTCCACATAGTCCTGTATCAATCCCCAAACTAATCCCACTGCCCCGCTCTCTCCCCATAGTCCTGTATCAATCCCCAAACTAATCCCACTGCCCGGCTCTCTCCCCATAGTCCTGTATCAATCCCCAAACTAATCCCACGGCCCCGCTCTCTCCACATAGTCCTGTATCAATCCCCAAACTAATCCCACTGCCCCGCTCTCTCCCCATAGCCCTGTATCAATCCCCAAACTAATCCCACTGCCCCGCTCTCTCCCCATAGCCCTGTATCAATCCCCAAACTAATCCCACTGCCCCGCTCTCTCCCCATAGCCCGGTATCAATCCCCAAACTAATCCCACTGCCCCGCTCTCTCCTCATAGTCCTGTATCAATCCCCAAACTAATCCCACTGCCCCGCTCTCTCCCCATAGTCCTGTATCAATCCCCAAACTAATCCCACTGCCCCGCTCTCTCCCCATAGTCCTGTATCAATCCCCGAACTAATCCCACTGCCCCGCTCTCTCCTCATAGCCCTGTATCAATCCCCAAACTAATCCCACTGCCCCACTCTCTCGCCATAGTCCTGTATCAATACCCAAACGAATCCCACTGCCCCGCTCTCTCCCCATAGTCCTGTATCAATCCCCAAACTAATCCCACTGCCCCGCTCTCTCCTCATAGTCCTGTATCAATCCCCAAACTAATCCCACTGCCCCGCTCTCTCCCCATAGTCCTGTATCAATCCCCAAACTAATCCCACTGCCCCGCTCTCTCCCCATAGTCCTGTATCAATCCCCAAACTAATCCCACTGCCCCGCTCTCTCCCCATAGTCCTGTATCAATCCCCAAACTAATCCCACTGCCCCGCTCTCTCCCCATAGTCCTGTATCAATCCCCAAACTAATCCCACTGCCCCGCTCTCTCCTCATAGCCCTGTATCAATCCCCAAACTAATCCCACTGCCCCACTCTCTCGCCATTGCCCGGTATCAATCCCCAAACTAATCCCACTGCCCCCCTCTCTCCCCATAGTCCTGTATCAATCCCCAAACTAATCCCACTGCCCCGCTCTCTCCCCATAGCCCGGTATCAATCCCCAAACTAATCCCACTGCCCCGCTCTCTCCCCATAGTCCTGTATCAATCCCCAAACTAATCCCACTGCCCCGCTCTCTCCTCATTGTCCTGTATCAAACTCCAAACTAATCCCACTGCCCCGCTCTCTCCCCATAGTCCTGTTTCAATCCCCAAACTAATCCCACTGCCCCGCTCTCTCCCCGTAGTCCTGTATCAATCCACAAACTAATCCCACTGCCCCGCTCTCTCCCCATAGTCCTGTATCAATCTCCAAACTAATCCCACTGCCCCGCTCTCTCCCCATAGTCCTGTATCAATCCCAAAAGTAATCCCACTGCCCCGCTCTCTCCCCATAGTCCTGCATCAATCCCCAAACTAATCCCACTGCCCCGCTCTCTCCCCGTAGGTCTGTATCAATCCCCAAACTAATCCCACTGCCCCGCTCTCTCCCCATAGTCCTTTATCAATCCCTAATCTGATCCCACTGCCCCCCTCTCTCCCCATAGTCCTGGGTCAATCCCCAAACTAATCCCACTGCCCCGCTCTCTCCCCATAGTCCTGTATCAATCCCCAAACTAATCCCACTGCCCCGCTCTCTCCCCATAGCCCTGTATCAATCCCCAAACTAATCCCACTGCCCCGCTCTCTCCCCATAGCCCTGTATCAATCCCCAAACTAATCCCACTGCCCCACTCTCTCCCCATAGTCCTGTATCAATCCCCAAACTAATCCCACTGCCCCGCTCTCTCCCCATAGTCCTGTATCAATCCCCAAACTAATCCCACTGCCCCACTCTCTCCCCATAGTCCTGTATCAATCCCCAAACTAATCCCACTGCCCCGCTCTCTCCCCATAGCCCTGTATCAATCTCCAAACTAATCCCACTGCCCCGCTCCCTCCCCATTGTCCTGTATCAATCTCCAAACTAATCCCACTGCCCCGCTCTCTCCCCATAGTCTTGTATCAATCCCCAAACTAATCCCACTGCCCCGCTCTCTCCCCATAGTCCTGTATCAATCACCAAACTAATCCCACTGCCTCGCTCTCTCCCCATCATCCTGTATCAATCACCAAACTAATCCCACTGCCCCGCTCTCTCCCCATAGTCCTGTATCAATCCCCAAACTAATCCCATTGCCCCACTCTCTCCCCATAGTCCTGTATCAATCCCCAAACTAATCCCACTGCCCCACTCTCTCCCCATAGTCCTGTATCAATCCCCAAACTAATCCCACTGCCCTGCTCTCTGCACATAGCCCTGTATCAATCCCCAAACTAATCCCACTGCCCCGCTCTCTCCCCATAGTCCTGTATCAATCCCCAAACTAATCCCACTGCCCCACTCTCTCCCCATAGTCCTGTATCAATCCCCAAACTAATCCCACTGCCCCGCTCTCTCCCCATAGTCCTGTATCAATCCCCAAACTAATCCCACTGCCCCGCTCTCTCCCCATAGTCCTGTATCAATCTCCAAACTAATCCCACTGCCCCGCTCTCTCCCCATAGTCCTGTATCAATCCCCAAACTAATCCCACTGCCCCGCTCTCTCCCCATAGTCCTGTATCAATCTCCAAACTAATCCCACTGCCCCGCTCTCTCCCCATAGTCCTGTAACAATCCCCAAACTAACCCCACTGCCCCGCTCTCGCCCCACAGCCCTGTATCAATCCCCAAACTAATCCCACTGCCGCACTCTCTCCCCATAGCCCTGTATCAATCTCCAAACGAATCCCACTGCCCCGCTCTCTCCCCATAGCCCTGTATCAATCCCCAAACTAATCCCACTGCCCCGCTCTCTCCCCATAGTCCTGTATCAATCCCCAAACTAATCCCACTGCCTCGCTCTCTCCCCATAGTCCTGTATCAATCACCAAACTAATCCCACTGCCCCGCTCTCTCCCCATAGTCCTGTAACAATCCCCAAACTAATCCCACTGCCCCGCTCTCTCCCCATAGCCCTGTATCAATCCCCAAACTAATCCCACTGCCCCGCTCTCTCCCCATAGTCCTGTATCAATCTCCAAACTAATCCCACTGCCCCGCTCTCTCCCCATAGTCCTGTATCGATCCCCAAACTAATCCCACTGCCCCGCTCTCTCCCCATAGCCCTGTATCAATCTCCAAACTAATCCCACTGCCCCGCTCTCTCCCCATAGTTCTGTATCAATCCCCAAACTAGCTCTCTCTCTGTCTCTCTCAGTCTCTCTCTCTCTGTACCTCTTTCACTCTCTATATATCTCTATGTCTCTATCTGTTTCTAGCTCTCTCTCTCTCACTCGCTCAGTCTGTCTCTTTTCCTCTCTCTCTCTGTGTCTCTCTCTCTATCTCTCTGTCTTTCTCTGTCTTCCAGTGTGTCTCGCTCTCTCTCTGTCTCTCTCTCGTTCTCCCTCTCTTCCTCTCTCTCTGTCTCCCTCTCTGTCTCTCTCTCTCTGTCTCTCTCTCTCTCTCTCTCTCTCTGTCTCTCTCTCTCTATCTTACTGTCGCTCCCTGTCTTTCTCTGTCTAGCTCCCTCTCGCTCTCTCTCTCCCCGTCTCTTTTTCTCTCTCGTTCTATCTTTCCCTCTCTCTGCCTCCCTTTCCCTCTTGCTCTCTCTCTCTGTATCTCTCCCTGTCTTTATCTCTGTCGTTCCCTCTCTCTCTATCTTACTGTCGCTCCCTGTCTTTCTCTGACTATCTCTCTATCGCTCTCTTTCTGTCTCTCTGTGTTTCTATTTCTCTGTCTCAATTTCTGTGTTTCTCTCTCTCTGTATCTTTTCTCTCTATCTCTCTGTCTTTGTCTCTCATTCTCTGTCTCTCTCCCAATCTCTCTCTCTCGCTCTCTCTCTCTCACTCTCTCTCTCTCTGTCTCTGTCTTGCTCTCTGTCTCTCTCTCTCTGTCTCTCTCTCACCATCTCTCTGTCTGTCTGCCTGTCTCCCTCTCTCTTTCTCTCTCTCTCGCTCTCTGTCTCTCTCTCGCTCTATCTAGCTGTCTCTATCTCTCTCTCTCTGTCTATCTGTCTCGCTGTCTTTCTCTCTCTCTTTGTGTCTTCTCTCTCTCTCTCTCTCTCTCTCTCACTCTGTCTCTCTCTCTCTCACTCTGTCTTTCTTTCTCTCTCTGTCTCTCTCTCTGTCTCTCTCTCTATCCCTCTCTTACTATCCCTCTCTCTCTATCCCTCTCTCTCTCTCCCTTCCTGTCTCTCTCTGCCTTTCTCTCTGACTGAGTCTCTGAGTTTCTCACTCTGTCTCTCTCTCCTGTCTCTTTTCATCTCTTTCTCTCTCTCTGTCCCTCCCTCTGTGCCCCTCTCTCTCTCCTTATCTCTCTCTCACTAACTCTGTCTCTCTCTCTGTCTCTCTGTCTCTCTCTCCCTATCTCTCTGTACCACTCTCTCTCCCTATCTCTCTCTATCCCTCTCTAACTTTGACTGTCTCTCTCTCCCTCTCGCTGAAACTCTCTGCCATTCTCACTCAGTCACACTCGCTCTCTCTCTCTCTATCTCTCTCTATCTCGTTCACTCGCTCTGTCTCTGTCTCTTTCTCTCTCTCTCTCTCTCTCTCTCTGTCTCTCTGTCTGTCTCTCTCTCACTCTCTCTCTCTTTCTTTCACTGGCTCTCTCTGTCTGTGTCTCCCTCTCTTTGTCTCTCTCTGTATCACTCTCTCACCCTATCTCTCTCTATCCCTCCCTCTCTCTCTGACTCTCTCTGTCTCTCTCCATCTCCCTGTCTGTCTCTCACTCTCTACCCACTCTCTATCTCTCTCTATCCCTCTCTGTATCTCTCACTCACTGTGTCTCTCTCTCTCCCTCTCTGTCTCTGTCTCTCTTTCTCTCGCTCTCACTCTCTCTCTCTCTGTGTCTCTCTCTCCATGTCTCTTTCTCTGTCTCCCTCTCTCTGTCTCTCTCGCACTCTCTGTGACTCTCTCTGTCTCTCTCTCTCTGTCTCTGACACTCTCTCTCCCGCTCTGTCCCTCTCTCTCTCTGTCATTCTCTCCCTGTCTCTGTTTCTCTCTGTCTGTATGTTTATCTCTTTCTCTGTATATCTCTCCCTCTCTTTCTCTGTCTGTATGTCTGTCTCTTTCTCTGTATATCTCTCCCTCTCTCTCTCTCTGTCTCTCTGAAGCTCTCCCAGAACCACAGTGACAATGCACACACCGATCTTCAGTCATCCATTTTACATTTGTTAATGGTCACCATTTGATGTTAACACTGGGAGATTGATTACAGAGACCGACTACTCTCTAATTTAACGTTAGCTGCTTAAAGGTGTACCTGCCCTGGGAGTGTTTGATGGGACAGTGTAGAGGGAGGTTTATTCTGTATCTAACATGTGCTGTACCTGTCCTGGGAGAGTTTGATGGAACAGTGTCGAGGGAGCTTTACTCTGTATCTAACCCCCTGTAACTGCCCTGGGAGTGTTTGATGGGACAGTGTAGAGGGAGCTTTACTCTGTATCTAACCCCGTGTACCTGCCCTGGGAGTGTTTGATGGGACAGTGTAGAGGGAGCTTTACTCTGTATCTAACCCCCTGTACCTGCCCTGGGAGTGTTTGATGGGACAGTGTAGAGGGAGCTTTACTCTGTATCTAACCCCCTGTACCTGCCCTGTGAGTGTTTGATGGGACAGTGCAGAGGGAGCTTTACTCTGTATCTAACCCCCTGTACCTGCCCTGGGAGTGTTTGATGGGGACAGTGTAGAGGGAGATTTACTCTGTATCTAACCTTCTGTACCTGCCCTGGGAGTGTTTGATGGGACAGTGCACATGGAGCTTTACTCTGTATCAAACCCCCTGTACCTGCCCTGGGAGTGTTTGATGGACAGTGTAGAGGGAGCTTTACTCTGTATCTAACCCCCTGACCCTGCCCTGGGAGTGTTTGATCGGACAGTGTAGAGGGAGCTTTACTCTGTATCTAACCCCCTGTACCTGCCCTGGGAGTGTCTGATGGGGCAGTGTAGAGGGAGCTTTACTCTGTATCTAACCCATGCTGTACCTGCCCTGGGAGTGTTTGATGGGACAGTGTAGAGTGAGCTTTACTCTGTATCTAACCCCGTGCTGTACCTGCCCCTGGGAGTGTTTGATGGGACAGTGTAGAGGGAGCTTTACTCTGTACCTAACCCCCTGTACCTGCCCTGGGAGTGTTTGATGGGACAGTGTAGAGGGAGCTTTACTCTGTATCTAACCCCGTGCTATACCTGCCCTGGGAGTGTTTGATGGGACAGTGTAGAGGGAGCTTTACTCTGTATCTAACCCCCTGTACCTGCCCTGGGAGTGTTTGATGGGACAGTGTAGAGGGAGCTTTACTCTGTATCTAACCCCCTGTACCTGCCCTGGGAGTGTTTGATGGGACAGTGTAGAGGGAGCTTTACTCTGTATCTAACCCCCTGTACCTGCCCTGGGAGTGTTTGATGGGACAGTGTAGCGAGCGAGAGTGAGAGGGGAACAGACAGAGAGTGAGACTGACAGAGAGACAGGGAGACTGAATGAGAGAGCGAGAGAGAGGGACTCTGTATCTAACCCCCTGTACCTGCCCAGGGAGGTTTGATGGGACAGTGTGGAGGGAGATTAAATGCCCAACTCTCTCTGTCCCACTCGCTTTCTCTCTGTCAGTCTCTCTCTCTGTCTGTTCCTCTCTCTCTCTCTCGCTCTCTGTTTCCGGGTCCCTGTCTCTCTCCCTCTCTGTATCTCTGTTCCTCTCTCTCTCGCTCTCTCTTTCAGTCTCCCTGTCTCTCTCCCTCTCTATCTCTGTTCCTCTCTCTCTCTCGCTCTCTCTTTCAGTCTCCCTGTCTCTCTCCCTCTCTGTATCTCTGTTCCTCTCTCTCTCTCGCTCTCCGTCAGTCTCTCTGTCTCCCTCTCTCCGTCTTGCTCCCTCACTCTCTCCCTCGCTCCCAATTTCTATCCATCTATCTCTCTTTCACTTTTTCCTCTGTCTGTGCTGCTGTCCATTTCTGATCTCTCTCTTTCTTTCCCTTTTCTGTAACACGCTCTCTCTATCCCAAATTCTCTCACTGCTTCTCCCTGTCCACCTCTCTTTTTCTCTCTCCCTGTCTCTCATTCCCATTCTGATGTGTCCTTGATTGAAAAGTACCCTGACATATTGCAGCCTGACTGTTTAAACCCACAGCAAGAAATCACATTTCTGGGACATTTTTGATTTGCTAACCATCCAATTGTGGCTTGGAATGTGTGGGCTAAATCTCGTTTCTCCATCTGAAAACTGTGAGTGTTTCAGATTGAGCAGTATATGGGATCAAAGGCTGATTCAGACAATGCTGCTCTGTGGAACGGTGTGATATCTTCACAGGGCAGGACATGGAGAAGTTTTGTTGGTTTGAATAAGGTGTAAATACGATTGTGTCGCCCCCTCACAGATACACAGGATTGAAGCTGTTTACCATCAATGCCCTGAAAGAATGAAATGGTTCAACAAGGTGTGACTGACTTCAAACTCTTCAAACACATGAAGGACCCGGAGACTGGGACCAATACACAAAGCCCCGAGCCCAGGCAGCCAAACCAGGTTTGATCACAGATCACTCAGACACGTATCCTGGTGTAAAATGGTCACCACGCATCTCATGTAAAATGGGTGCTCAATTTCACCCAAACTAATCCCACTGTCCCGCTCTCTCCCCATAGTCCTGTATCAATCTCCAAACTAATCCCACTGCCCCGCTCTCTCCCTATAGTCCTGTATCAATCCCAAACTAATCCCACTGCCCCGCTCTCTCCCTATAGTCCTATATCAATTCCCAAACTAATCCCACTGCCCCGCTCTATCCCCATACTCCTGTATCAATCCCCAAACAATCCCACTGCCCCGCTCTCTCCCCATAGTCCTGTATCAATCTCCAAACTAATCCCACTGCCCCGCTCTCTCCCCATAGTCCTGTATCAATCTCCAAACTAATCCCACTGCCCCGCTCTATCCCCATAGTCCTGTATGAATCTCCAAACTAATCCCACTGCCCCGCTCTCTCCCCATAGTCCTGTATCAATCTCCAAACTAATCCCACTGCCCCGCGCTCTCCCCATAGTCCTGTATCAATCCCCAAACTAATCCCACTGCCCCGCTCTCTCCCCATAGCCCTGTATCAATCCCAAACTAATCCCACTGCCCCGCTCTCTCCCCATAGTCCTGTATCAATCCTCAAACTAATCCCACTGCCCCGCTCTCTCCCCATAGTCCTGTATCAATCCCCAAACTAATCCCACTGCCCCACTCTCTCCCCATAGTCCTGTATCAATCCCCAAACGAATCCCACTGTCCCGCTCTCTCCCCATAGTCCTGTATCAATCCCCAAACTAATCCCACTGCCCTGCTCTCTCCCCATAGTCCTGTATCAATCCTCAAGCTAATCCCACTGCCCCGCTCTCTCCCCATAGTACTGCATCAATCCCCAAACTAATCCCACTGCCCCGCTCTCTCCCCATAGTCCTGTATCAATCCCCAAACTAATCCCACTGCCCCGCTCTCTCCCCATAGTCCTGTATCAATCCCCAAACTAATCCCACTGCCCCGCTCTCTCCCCATAGCCCTGTATCAATCCCCAAACTAATCCAACTGCCCCGCTCTCTCCTCATAGTCCTGCATCAATCCCCAAACTAATCCCACTGCCCCGCTCTCTCCCCATAGCCCTGTATCAATCCCCAAACTAATCTCACTGCCCCGCTCTCTCCATATAGTCCTGTATCAATCTCCAAACTAATCCCACTGCCCCGCTCTCTCCCCATAGTCCTGTATCAATCCCCAAACTAATCCCACTGTCCCGCTCTCTCCCCATAGTCCTGTATCAATCTCCAAACTAATCCCACTGCCCCGCTCTCTCCCTATAGTCCTGTATCAATCCCAAACTAATCCCACTGCCCCGCTCTCTCCCTATAGTCCTATATCAATTCCCAAACTAATCCCACTGCCCCGCTCTATCCCCATACTCCTGTATCAATCCCCAAACAATCCCACTGCCCCGCTCTCTCCCCATAGTCCTGTATGAATCTCCAAACTAATCCCAATGCCCCGCTCTATCCCCATAGTCCTGTATCAATCCCCAAACTAATCCCACTGCCCCGCTCTATCCCCATAGCCCTGTATCAATCCCCAAACTAATCCCACTGCCCCGCTCTCTCCCCATAGTCCTGTATCAATCTCCAAACTAATCCCACTGCCCCGCTCTCTCCCCATAGTCCTGTATCCATCCCCAAACTAATCCCACTGCCCCGCTCTCTCCCCATAGCCCTGTATCAATCCCAAACTAATCCCACTGCCCCGCTCTCTCCCCATAGTCCTGTATCAATCCCCAAACTAATCCCACTGTCCCGCTCTCTCCTCATAGACCTGTATCAATCCCAAACTAACCCCACTGCCCCGCTCTCTCCCCATAGTCCTGTATCAATCCCCAAACTAATCCCACTGCCCCACTCTCTCCCCATAGTCCTGTATCAATCCCCAAACGAATCCCACTGTCCCGCTCTCTCCCCATAGTCCTGTATCAATCCCCAAACTAATCCCACTGCCCTGCTCTCTCCCCATAGTCCTGTATCAATCCTCAAACTAATCCCACTGCCCCGCTCTCTCCCCATAGTCCTGTATCAATCCCCAAACTAATCCCACTGCGCCACTCTCTCCCCATACCCCTGTACCAATCCCCAAACTAATCCCACTGCCCCGCTCTCTCCCCATAGTCCAGTATCAATCCCCAAACAAATCCCACTGCCCCTCTCTCTCCCCATAGTCCTGTATCAATCCCCAAACTAATCCCACTGCCCCTCTCTCTCCCCATAGTCCTGTATCAATCCCCAAACTAATCCCACTGACCCGCTCTCTCCCCATAGTCCTGTATCAATCCCCAAACTAATCCCACTGCCCCGCTCTCTCCCCATAGTCCTGTATCAATCCCCAAACTAATCCCACTGCCCCGCTCTCTCCCCATAGTCCTGTATCAATCCCCAAACTAATCCCACTGCCCCGCTCTCTCCCCATAGTCCTGTATCAATCCCCAAACTAATCCCACTGCCCCGCTCTCTCACCATAGTCCTGTATCAATCCCCAAACTAATCCCACTGCCCCGCTCTCTCCCCATAGTCCTGTATCAATCCCCAAACTAATCCCACTGCCCCGCTCTCTCCCCATAGTCCTTTATCAATCCCCAAACTAATTCCACTGCCCCGCACTCTCCCCATAGCCCTGTATCAATCCCCAAACTAATCCCACTGCCCGCTCTCTCGCCATCGTCCTGTATCAATCCCCAAACTAATCCCACTGCCCCGCTCTCTCCCCATAGTCCTGTATCAATCCCAGAATCGATACAGAAAGTGAGACAGACAGAGAGAGAGAGCGACACACACACACTCTCTCTCTCCCTCTCGCTCTCTCTCACTGTCTATCTCTCTGTCTCTCTCACTCTCTCTGTTCCTCTCTTTCACTCTGTCCCTCTCTCTGTCTCGCCCTATTTCTGTCTCTCTCTCTCTCTGTCTCTCTCTCTCACTCTGTATCTCTCTTTCTCGCTCTTTCTCTCTTTCTGTCCCTCTCTCTGTTCCTCTCGCTCTCTCTCTCTCTCTCACTCTCTCTTTCCCTCTCTCTGTCCTTCTCCCTATCTCCCTCTCTCTCTCTGTGCCTCTCTCTCTCTCTCTGTCCTACAATCTCTATATCTCTGTCTCTCTCTCTCTCTCTCTCTCTTTCCCTGTGTTTCTCTCTCTCTTTCTGTCTCTCTCCCTCTTTCTCTCTATCCCTCTCTCTCTCTATCCCCCTCTCTCTCTATCCCTCTCTTTCTCTCTCTGTCTCTCTCTCCTGCATTTTTCCATCACTCTTTCTCTCTGTCCCTCTCTCTGTCTCCCTCTCTCTATATATATATATATATATATATATATAACTCTCTGTCTCTATCTCTCTCTCTCTATCTCTCTCACTCTCTCATTTTCTCACTCTCTGTCTATCTCTCTCTGTCTCTAACTCTCTGTCTCTCTGTCTCTCTCTCTCTCTCTTTCTCCGTCTCTTGCTCTCTCTGTCTGTCTCTCTGTCTCTCTCACTCACTCATTTTCTCTCTCTCTGTCTGTCTCTCTCTCTCTGTCTCTCTCTCTCTCTCTCTTTATCTGTTTCTCGCTCTCTCTCTCTGTCTCTCTCTCTCTCTGTGTCTCTGAGTTTCTCTCTCTGTCTCTCTCCTGTCTCTTTCCATCTTTCTCTCTCTCGCTCTGTCTCTCTGTCTCTCTCTCTAACTCTCTCTCTCACTGTCTCTCTCACTCTCTCTCTCTATCTATCTGTCTCTCTTTCTGTCGTCTCTCTGTCTCTGTCCCTCTCTCCCTATCTCTCTCTATCCCCCTTTCTCTCTGTCTGTTTCACTCTACCTCTCTCTGACACTCTCTGTCTCTCTCTGTCTCTCAGTCACACTCACTCTCTCTGTCTCTCTCTCTGCCTCGTTCTCTCGCTCTGTCTCTCTCTCTGACTTGTTCTCTCTGTCTCTCTCTCTCGCTCTGTCTTTCTCCTTCTCTCTCTGTCTCTCTCTCTCGCTCTGTCTCTCTCCTTCTCTCTCATCTGTCTCATTCCCTCTCTGTCTCCCTCTTCCTATCTCTCTCTATCCCTCTCTCCCACTCTCCTGTCTCTTTCCATCTCTCTCTGTCTCTCTATCTGTCTGTCTCTCTCTCTTTCTCTGTCTCTGTCACTCTCTCTCTCTCCCTCTCTCTGTCCCTCTCTCTGTGTTTCTCTCTCTGTCTCTCTCCCTCTCTCTCTCCTGTCTCTTTCCATCTCTCTCTCATTCTATCTCCCTCTCTCTTTCTCTTTCTCTGTCTCTCTCTCTCTGACAGCCTCGCTATGTCTCTCTCTCCCTCTATCTCTGTCCCTCTATCTGTCTCTCTCTCTGTTTCTCCCTCTCTCTTTCTCTGTCTCTCCCCCTCTCTCAACATCCGTCTCTCTTCCTATCCCTCTCTCTCTCTATCACTCTCGCTCTCTGTCTCCCTCTCTCTCTCTCCTGTTTCTTTCCATCTCTTGCTCTCTCTTTCTTTCTCTCTATCCCCCCCACGCTCTCTCTCTCTCTGTCTCTCTATCTCTCTCTGTCTTTCTCTCTGTCTGTCTCTCTCTCTCTCTGTCTCATTCTCTCCCTATCTCTCTCTCTCTGTCTCTCTGTCTCTCTCTCTCTCTGTCTCTCTCTCTCTCTGTCTCTGAGTTTCTCTCTGTCTCTCTGTATCTCTCTCCTGTCTCTTTCCATCTCTTTCTCTCTCTCGGTCTCTCTTTCTCTCTCACTGTCTCTCTCTCTCTGTCCCTCCCTCTGTTCCCCGCTCTCTCTCTCTGTCTCTCTCACTATTTCTGTCTCTCTCTCTCTCTCACTCTCCCTATCTCTCTCTATCCCTCTCTCTCTGTCTGTCTGTCTCTCTCCCCCTCTCTCTGACACTCTCTGCCTCTCTCTCTCTCTTTGTCACACTCACTCTCTCTGTCTCTCTCTCTCTCTCTCTCTCTCTGTCTTTCTTTCTCTCTCTGACTCTCTCTGTCTCTCTCTCTCTCTCTCCCTTTCTGTCTCTCACTCTGTGTGTGTGTCTCGCTCTCTCTCTCTAACCCTCTCTGTCTCTCTGTCTCTCTCTCTCTGACTCTATCTGTCTCTCTCTCTCGCTTCCTCTCTGTCTCTCTCTCAGTCTCTCTCTCCCTGTCTAAGTGTCTCTCCCTCTCTGTCTCTCTCTGTATGTCTATCAATCCCCAAACTAATCCCACTGCCCTGCTCTCTCCCCATAGTCCTGTATCAATCCCCAAACTAATCCCACTGCCCCGCTCTCTCCCCATAGTCCTGTATCAATCCCCAAACTAATCCCACTGTCCCGCTCTCTCCCCATAGTCCTGTATCAATCCCCAAACTAATCCCACTGCCCCGCTCTCTTCCCATAGTCCTGTATCAATCCCCAAACTAATCCCACTGCCCCACTCTCTCCCCATAGTCCTGTATCAATCCCCAAACTAATCCCACTGCCCCGCTCTCTCCCCATAGTCCTGTATCAATCCCCAAACTAATCCCACTGCCCCGCTCTCTCCCCATAGCCCTGTATCAATCCCAAACTAATCCCACTGCCCCGCTCTCTCCCCATAGTCCTGTATCAATCCCCAAACTAATCCCACTGTCCCGCTCTCTCCTCATAGACCTGTATCAATCCCAAACTAACCCCACTGCCCCGCTCTCTCCCCATAGTCCTGTATCAATCCCCAAACTAATCCCACTGCCCCACTCTCTCCCCATAGTCCTGTATCAATCCCCAAACGAATCCCACTGTCCCGCTCTCTCCCCATAGTCCTGTATCAATCCCCAAACTAATCCCACTGCCCTGCTCTCTCCCCATAGTCCTGTATCAATCCTCAAACTAATCCCACTGCCCCGCTCTCTCCCCATAGTACTGTATCAATCCCCAAACTAATCCCACTGCCCCGCTCTCTCCCCATAGTCCTGTATCAATCCCCAAACTAATCCCACTGCCCCGCTCTCTCCCCATAGCCCTGTATCAATCCCCAAACTAATCTCACTGCCCCGCTCTCTCCCCATAGTCCTGTATCAATCTCCAAACTAATCCCACTGCCCCGCTCTCTCCCCATAGTCCTGTATCAATCTCCAAACTAATCCCACTGCCCCGCTCTCTCCTCATAGTCCTGTATCAATCTCCAAACTAATCCCACTGCCCCGCTCTCTCCCCATAGTCCTGTATCAATCCCCAAACTAATCCCACTGCGCCACTCTCTCCCCATACCGCTGTACCAATCCCCAAACTAATCCCACTGCCCCGCTCTCTCCCCATAGTCCAGTATCAATCCCCAAACTAATCCCACTGCCCCGCTCTCTCCCCATAGTCCTGTATCAATCCCCAAACTAATCCCACTGCCCCTCTCTCTCCCCATAGTCCTGTATCAATCCCCAGACTAATCCCACTGCCCCGCTCTCTCCCCATAGTCCTGTATCAATCTCCAAACTAATCCCACTGCCCCGCTCTCTCCCCATAGTCCTGTATCAATCCCCAAACTAATCCCACTGCCCCGCTCTCTCCCCATAGTCCTGTATCAATCCCCAAACTAATCCCACTGCCCCGCTCTCTCCCCATAGTCCTGTATCAATCCCCAAACTAATCCCACTGCCCCGCTCTCTCACCATAGTCCTGTATCAATCCCCAAACTAATCCCACTGCCCCGCTCTCTCCCCATAGTCCTGTATCAATCCCCAAACTAATCCCACTGCCCCGCTCTCTCCCCATAGTTCTGTATCAATCCCCAAACTAATCCCACTGCCCCGCTCTCTCCCCATAATCCTGTATCATTCCCCAAACTAATCCCACTGCCCCGCTCTCTCCCCATAGTCGTGTATCACTCCCCAAACTAATCCCACTGCCCCGCTCTCTCCCCATAGTCCTGTATCAATCCCCAAACTAATCCCACTGCCCCGCTCTCTCCCCATAGTCCTGTATCAATCCCCAAACTAATCCCACTGCCCCGCTCTCTCCCCATAGTCCTGTATCAATCCCCAAACTAATCCCACTGCCCCGCTCTCTCCCCATAGTCCTGTATCAATCCCCAAACTAATCCCACTGCCCCGCTCTCTCCCCATAGTCCTGTATCAATCCCCAAACTAATCCCACTGCCCCGCTCTCTCCCCATAGTCCTGTATCAATCCCAGAATCGATACAGAAAGTGAGACAGACAGAGAGAGAGAGAGACACACACACACACACTCTCTCTCTCCCTCTCGCTCTCTCTCACTGTCTATCTCTCTGTCTCTCTCTCTCTCTCTGTTCCTCTCTTTCACTCTGTCCCTCTCTCTGTCTCGCCCTATTTCTGTCTCTCTCTCTCTCTCTGTCTCTCTCTCTCACTCTGCATCTCTCTTTCTCGCTCTTTCTCTCTTTCTGTCCCTCTCTCTGTTCCTCTCGCTCTCTCTCTCTCCCTCTCTCTTTCCCTCTCTCTGTCCTTCTCCCTATCTCCCTCTCTCTCTCTGTCCTACAATCTCTATATCTCTGTCTCTCTCTCTCTCTCTCTCTTTCCCTGTGTTTCTCTCTCTCTTTCTGTCTCTCTCCCTCTTTCTCTCTATCCCTCTCTCTCTCTATCCCCCTCTCTCTCTATCCCTCTCTTTCTCTCTCTGTCTCTCTCTCCTGCATTTTTCCATCACTCTCTCTCTCTGTCCCTCTCTCTGTCTCCCTCTCTCTATATATATATATATATATTTAACTCTCTGTCTCTATCTTTCTCTCTCTATCTCTCTCACTCTCTCATTTTCTCACTCTCTGTCTATCTCTCTCTGTCTCTAACTCTCTGTCTCTCTGTCTCTCTCTCTCTCTTTCTCCGTCTCTTGCTCTCTCTCTCTGTCTCTCTGTCTCTCTCACTCACTCATTTTCTCTCTCTCTGTCTGTCTCTCTCTCTCTGTCTCTCTCTCTCTCTCTCTTTATCTGTTTCTCGCTCTCTCTCTCTGTCTCTCTCTCTCTGTGTCTCTGAGTTTCTCTCTCTCTCTCTCTCTCTCTCTCGTCTCTTTCCATCTTTCTCTCTCTCGCTCTGTCTCTCTGTCTCTCTCTCTAACTCTCTCTCTCAGTGTCTCTCTCACTCTCTCTCTCTATCTATCTGTCTCTCTTTCTGTCGTCTCTGTCTCTGTCCCTCTCTCCCTATCTCTCTCTATCCCCCTTTCTCTCTGTCTGTTTCACTCTACCTCTCTCTGACACTCTCTGTCTCTCTCTGACTCTCAGTCACACTCACTCTCTCTGTCTCTCTCTCTCTGCCTCGTTCTCTCGCTCTGTCTCTCTCTCTGACTTGTTCTCTCTGTCTCTCTCTCTCGCTCTGTCTTTCTCCTTCTCTCTCTGTCTCTCTCTCTCGCTCTGTCTCTCTCCTTCTCTCTCTCTTTGTCTCATTCCCTCTCTGTCTCTCTCTTCCTATCTCTCTCTATCCCTCTCTCCCACTCTCCTGTCTCTTTCCATCTCTCTCTGTCTCTCTATCTGTCTGTCTCTCTCTCTTTCTCTGTCTCTGTCACTCTCTCTCTCTCCCTCTCTCTGTGTTTCTCTCTCTGTCTCTCTCCCTCTCTCTCTCTCCTGTCTCTTTCCATCTCTCTCTCATTCTATCTCCCTCTCTCTTTCTCTCTCTCTGTCTCTCTCTCTCTGACAGCCTCGCTCTGTCTCTCTCTCTATCTGTTTCTATCTCTCTGTCTCTCGCTCTCTTTCTCTCTCCCTCTATCTCTGTCCCTCTATCTGTCTCTCTCTCTGTTTCTCCCTCTCTCTTTCTCTGTCTCTCCCCCTCTCTCAACATCCGTCTCTCTTCCTATCCCTCTCTCTCTCTATCACTCTCGCTCTCTGTCTCCCTCTCTCTCTCTCCTGTTTCTTTCCATCTCTTGCTCTCTCTTTATTTCTCTCTATCCCCCCCACGCCCTCTCTCTCTCTGTCTCTCTATCTCTCTCTGTCTTTCTCTCTGTCTGTCTGTCTCTCTCTCTGTCTCATTCACTCCCTATCTCTCTCTCTCTCTCTCTCTGTCTCTCTCTCTCTCTGTCTCTCTCTCTCTGTGTCTCTCTCTGTCTCTCTGTATCTCTCTCCTGTCTCTTTCCATCTCTTTCTCTCTCACTGTCTCTCTCTCTCTGTCCCTCCCTCTGTTCCCCGCTCTCTCTCTCTGTCTCTCTCACTATTTCTGTCTCTCTCTCTCTCTCACTCTCCCTATCTCTCTCTATCCCTCTCTCTCTGTCTGTCTGTCTCTCTCCCCCTCTCTCTGACACTCTCTGCCTCTCTCTCTCTCTCTGTCACACTCACTCTCTCTGTCTCTCTCTCTCTCTCTCTCTCTCTGTCTTTCTTTCTCTCTCTGACTCTCTCTGTCTCTCTCTCTCTCTCTCCCTTTCTGTCTCTCACTCTGTGTGTGTGTCTCGCTCTCTCTCTCTAACCCTCTCTGTCTCTCTGTCTCTCTCTCTCTGACTCTATCTGTCTCTCTCTCTCGCTTCCTCTCTGTCTCTCTCTCAGTCTCTCTCTCCCTGTCTAAGTGTCTCTCCCTCTCTGTCTCTCTCTGTATGTATGTCTATCAATCCCAAAACTAATCCCACTGCCCCGCTCTCTCCTCATAGACCTGTATCAATCCCCAAACTAACCCCACTGCCCCGCTCTCTCCCCATAGTCCTGTATCAATCCCCAAACTAATCCCACTGCCCCACTCTCTCCCCATAGTCCTGTATCAATCCCCAAACGAATCCCACTGTCCCGCTCTCTCCCCATAGTCCTGTATCAATACCCAAACTAATCCCACTGCCCTGCTCTCTCCCCATAGTCCTGCATCAATCCTCAAACTAATCCCACTGCCCCGCTCTCTCCCCATAGTCCTGTATCAATCCCAAAACTAATCCCACTGCCCCGCTCTCTCCCCATAGTCCTGTATCAATCCCCAAACTAATCCCACTGCCCCGCTCTCTCCCCATAGTCCTGTATCAATCCCCAAACTAATCCCACTGCCCCGCGCTCTCCCCATAGTCCTGTATCAATCCCCAAACTAATCCCACTGCCCCGCTCTCTCCCCATACTCCTGTATCAATCCCAGAATCGATACAGAAAGTGAGACAGACAGAGAGAGAGAGAGACACACACACACCCACTCTCTCTATCTCCCTCTTGCTCTCTCTCACTGTCTCTCTCTCTGTCCCTCTCACTCTCTCTGTTCCTCTCTTTCACTCTGTCCCTCTCTCTGTCTCGCCCTATTTGTGACTCTCTCTCTCTCTCTCTGTCTCTCTCTCTCACTCTGTATCTCTCTTTCTCGCTCTTTCTCTCTCTCTGTCCCTCGCTCTGGTCCTCTCGCTCTCTCTCTCTCTCTCTCCCTCTCTCTTTCCCTCTCTCTGTCCTTCTACCTATCTCCCTCTCTCTCTGTGTCTCTCTCTCTCTCTGTCCTACAATCTCTATCTCTCTGTCTCTCTCTCTCTCTCTCTCTTTCCCTGTGTTTCTCTCTCTCTTTCTGTCTCTCTCCCTCTTTCTCCCTATCCCTCTCTCTCTCTATCCCCTCTCTCTCTATCCCTCGCTTTCTCTCTCTGTCTCTCTCTCCTGCATTTTTCCATCACTCTCTCTCTCTGTCCCTCTCTCTGTCTCCCTCTCTATATATATATATATATAAAACTC
The DNA here is from genome assembly GCF_044704955.1 of Pristiophorus japonicus. Classification (NCBI taxonomy): domain Eukaryota; kingdom Metazoa; phylum Chordata; class Chondrichthyes; family Pristiophoridae; genus Pristiophorus; species Pristiophorus japonicus. The sequence goes on from NW_027254608.1 coordinate 81,296, forward strand.
TCTGTCTCTATCTCTCTATCTCTATCTCTCTCACTCTCTCACTCTCTCTCTCTATCTATCTGTCTCTCTTTCTGTCGTCTCTCTCTCTCTGTCCCTCTCTCCCTATCTCCCTTTCTCTCTGTCTGTTTCACTCTACCTCTCTCTGACACTCTCTGTCTCTCTCTGTCTCTCAGTCACACTCACTCTCTGTGTCTCTCTCTCTCTGCCTCGTTCTCTCGCTCTGTCTCTCTCTCTGACTTGTTCTCTATGTCTCTCTCTCTCGCTCTGTCTTTCTCCTTCTCTCTCTGTCTCTCTCTCTTGCTCTGTCTCTCTCCTTCTCTCTCTCTCTCTGTCTCATTCCCTCTCTGTCTCTCTCTTCCTATCTCTCTCTATCCCTCTCTCCCACTCTCCTGTCTCTTTCCATCTCTCTCTTTCTCTCTATCTGTCTGTCTCTCTCTCTTTCTCTGTCTCTGTCACTCTCTCTCTCTCCCTCTCTCTGTCCCTCTCTCTGTGTTTCTCTCTCTGTCTCTCTCCCTCTCTCTCTCCTGTCTCTTTCCATCTCTCTCTCATTCTATCTCCCTCTCTCTTTCTCTCTCTCTGTCTCTCTCTCTCTGACAGCCTCGCTCTGTCTCTCTCTCTCTCTATCTGTTTCTATCTCTCTGTCTCTCGCTCTCTTTCTCTCTCCCTCTATCTCTGTCTCTCTATCTATCTCTCTCTCTCTGTTTCTCCCTCTCTCTCTCTCTGTCTCTCTCCCTCTCTCTGTGTTTCTCTCTCTCTTTCTCTGTCTCTCCCCCTCTCTCAACATCCGTCTCTCTTCCTATCCCTCTCTCTCTCTATCACTCTCGCTCTCTGTCTCCCTCTCTCTCTCTCCTGTTTCTTTCCATCTCTTGCTCTCTCTTTCTTTCTCTCTGTCCCCCCCACGCTCTCTCTCTCTCTGTCTCTCTATCTCTCTCTGTCTTTCTCTCTCTCTCTCTGTCTCATTCACTCACTATCTCTCTCTCTCTGTCTCTCTGTCTCTCTCTCTCTATCCCTCTCTCTCTATCCCTCTCTATCTATCCCTCTCTCTCACTCCCTCTCTCTCTCTCTCTGTCTCTCTCTCTCTGTGTCTCTGAGTTTCTCTCTGTCTCTCTGTATCTCTCTCCTGTCTCATTCCATCTCTTTCTCTCTCTCGGTCTCTCTTTCTCTCTCACTGTCTCTCACTCTCTGTCCCTCCCTCTGTTCCCCGCTCTCTCTCTCTGTCTCTCTCACTATTTCTGTCTCTCTCTCTCTCTCACTCTCCCTATCTCTCTCTATCCCTCTCTCTCTGTCTGTCTGTCTCTCTCCCCCTCTCTCTGACGCTTTCTGCCTCTCTCTCTCTCTCTGTCACACTCACTCTCTCTGTCTCTCTCTCTCTCTCTGTCTTTCTTTCTCTCTCTGACTCTCTCTGTCTCTCTCTCTCTATCTCCCTTTCTGACTCTCACTCTGTGTGTGTGTCTCGCTCTCTCTCTCTGACCCTCTCTGTCTCTCTGTCTCTCTCTTTCTGACTCTATCTGTCTCTCTCTCTCTCTTCCTCTCTGTCTCTCTCTCAGTCTCTCTCTCCCTGTCTAAGTGTCTCTCCCTCTCTGTCTCTCTCTGTCTGTATGTCTATCAATCCCGAAACTAATCCCACTGTCCCGCTCTCTCCCCATAGTCCTGTATCAATCCCGAAACTAATCCCACTGCCCCGCTCTCTCCCCATAGTCCTGTATCAATCCCCAAACTAATCCCACTGCCCCGCTCTCTCCCCATAGTCCTGTATCAATCCCCAAACTAATCCCACTGCCCCGCTCTCTCCCCATAGCCCTGTATCAATCCCCAAACTAATCCCACTGCCCCGCTCTCTCCCCATAGTCCTGTATCAATCCCCAAACTAATCCCACTGCCCCGCTCTCTCCTCATAGTCCTGTATCAATCCCCAAACTAATCCCACTGACCCGCTCTCTCCCCATACTCCTGTATCAATCCCCAAACTAATCCCATTGCCCCGCTCTCTCCCTGAGTCCTGTATCAATCCCCAAACTAATCCCACTGCCCCGCTCTCTCCCCATAGTCCTGTATCAATCCCCAAACTAATCCCACTGCCCCGCACTCTCCCCATAGTCCTCTATCAATCCCCAAACTAATCCCACTGACCCGCTCTCTCCCCATAGTCCTGTATCAATCCCCAAACTAATCCCACTGCCCCGCTCTCTCCCCATAGTCCTGTATCAATCTCCAAACTAATCCCACTGACCCGCTCTCTCCCCATAGTCCTGTATCAATCCCCAAACTAATCCCACTGCCCCGCACTCTCCCCATAGCCCTGTATCAATCTCCAAACTAATCCCACTGCCCCGCTCTCTCCCCATAGTCCTGTATCAATCCCAGAATCGATACAGAAAGTGAGACAGACAGAGAGAGAGAGAGAGACACACACACACAGACTCTCTCTCTCTCCCTCTCGCTCTCTCTCACTGTCTCTCTCTCTGTCTCTCTCACTCTCTCTGTTCCTCTCTTTCACTCTGTCCCTCTCTCTGTCTCGACCTATTTGTGACTCTCTCTCTCTCTCTCTGTCTCTCTCTCTCACTCTGTATCTCTCTTTCTCGCTCTTTCTCTCTCTGTCCCTCTCTCTGTTCCTCTCGCTCTCTCTCTCTCTCTCTCCCTCTCTCTTTCCCTCTCTCTGTCCTTCTACCTATCTCCCTCTCTCTCTCTGTGCCTCTCTCTCTCTCTGTCCTACAATCTCTATCTCTCTGTCTCTCTCTCTCTCTCTCTCTTTCCCTGTGTTTCTCTCTCTCTTTCTGTCTCTCTCCCTCTTTCTCCCTATCCCTCTCTGTCTCTATCCCCCTCTCTCTCTATCCCTCTCTTTCTCTCTCTGTCTCTCTCTCCTGCATTTTTCCATCACTCTCTCTCTCTGTCCCTCTCTCTGTCTCCCTCTCTCTATATATATATATATAACTCTCTGTCTCTATCTCTCTCTCTCTATCTCTCTCACTCTCTCATTTTTTCACTCTCTGTCTATCTCTCTCTGTCTCTAACTCTCTGTCTCTCTGTCTCTCTCTCTCTCTTTCTCCGTTTCTTGCTCTCTCTCTCTGTCTCTCTGTCTCTCTCACTCACTCATTTTCTCTCTCTCTGTCTGTCTCTCTCTGTCTCTTTCTCTCTGTCTCTCTCTCTCTCTTTCTCCGTTTCTTGCTCTCTCTCTCTGTCTCTCTCACTCACTCATTTTCTCTCTCTCTGTCTGTCTCTCTCTGTCTCTATCTCTCTGTCTCTCTCTCTCTCTCTCTTTATCTGTTTCTCTCTCTCTCTCTCTCTCTCTCTGTCTCTCTCTCTCTCTGTGTCTCTGAGTTTCTCTCTCTGTCTCTCTCCTGTCTCTTTCCATCTTTCTCTCTCTCGCTCTGTCTCTCTCTCTATCTCTCTCTCACTGTCTCTCTCACTCTCTCTCTCTATCTGTCCTCTTTCTGTCGTCTCCCTCTCTCTGTCCCTCTCTCCCTATCTCTCTCTATCCCCCTTTCTCTCTGTCTGGTTTCACTCTACCTCTCTCTGACACTCTCTGTCTCTCTGAGTCTCTCAGTCACACTCACTCTCTCTGTCTCTCTCTCTGCCTCGTTCTCTCGCTCTGTCTCTCTCTCTGACTTGTTCTCTCTGTCTCTCTCTCTCTCGCTCTGTGTTTCTCCTTCTCTCTCTGTCTGTCTCTCTCTCTCTCTGTCTCTCTCTCTATCCCTCTCTCTCTATCCCTCTCTCTCACTCCCTCTCTCTCTCTCTCTGTCTCTCTCTCTCTGTGTCTCCGAGTTTCTCTCTGTCTCTCTGTATCTCTCTCCTGTCTCTTTTCATCTCTTTCTCTCTCTCGGTCTCTCTTTCTCTCACTGTCTCTCTCTCTCTGTCCCTCCCTCTGTTCCCCGCTCTCTCTCTCTGTCTCTCTCACTATTTCTGTCTCTCTCTCTCTCTCACTCTCCCTATCTCTCTCTATCCCTCTCTCTCTGTCTGTCTGTCTCTCTCCCCCTCTCTCTGACACTCTCTCTCTCTCTCTGTCACACTCACTCTCTCTGTCTCTCTCTCTCTCCCTCTCTGTCTTTCTTTCTCTCTCTGACTCTCTCTGTCTCTCTCTCTCTTTCTCCCTTTCTGTCTCTCACTCTCTGTGTGTGTCTCGCTCTCTCTCTCTGACCCTCTCTGTCTCTCTGTCTCTCTCTCTCTGACTCTATCTGTGTCTCTCTCTCTCTTCCTCTCTGTCTCTCTTTCAGTCTCTCTCTCCCTGTCTAAGTGTCTCTCCCTCTCTGTCTCTCTCTGTCTGTATGTCTATCAATCCCTAAACTAATCCCACTGCCCTGCTCTCTCCCCATAGCCCTGTATCAATCCCTAAACTAATCCCACTGCCTCGCTCTCTCCCCATAGTCCTGTATCAATCCCCAAACTAATTCCACTGCCCCGCTCTCTCCCCATAGTCCTGTGTCAATCCCCAAACTAATCCCACTGCCCCACTCTCTCCCCATAGTCCTGTATCAATCTCCAAACTAATCCCACTGCCCCGCTCTCTCCTCATAGTCCTGTATCAATCCCCAAACTAATCCCACTGCCCCGCTCTCTCCCCATAGTCCTGTATCAATCTCCAAACTAATCCCACTGCCCCGCTCTCTCCTCATAGTCCTGTATCAATCCCCAAACTAATCCCACAGCCCCGCTCTCCCCATAGTCCTGTATCAATCCCCAAACTAATCCCACTGCCCCGCTCTCTCCCCTTAGCCCTGTATCAATCCCCAAACTAATCCCACTGCCCCGCTCTCTCCCCATAGTCCTGTATCAATCCCCAAACTAATCCCACTGCCCTGCTCTCTCCCCATAGCCCTGTATCAATCCCTAAACTAATTCCACTGCCCCGCTCTCTCCCCATAGTCCTGTATCAATCCCTAAACTAATCCCACTGCCCCGCTCTCTCCCCATAGTCCTGTATCAATCCCTAAACTAATCCCACTGCCTCGCTCTCTCCCCATAGTCCTGTAGCAATCCCCAAACTAATCCCACTGCCCCGCTCTCTCCCCATAGTCCTGCATCAATCCCCAAACTAATCCCACTGCCTCGCTCTCTCCCCATAGTCCTGTATCAATCCCCAAACTAATCCCACTGCCCCGCTCTCTCCTCATAGCCCTGTATCAATCCCCAAACTAATCCCACTGCCCCGCTCTCTCCCCATAGTCCTCTATCAATCGCAAACTAATCCCACTGCCCCGCTCTCTCCCCATAGTCCTGTATCAATCCCCAAACTAATCCCACTGCCCCGCTCTCTCCCCATAGTCCTGTATCAATCCCCAAACTAATCCCACTACCCCGCTCTCTCCTCATAATCCTGTATCAATCCCCAAACTAACCCCACTGCCCCGCTCTCTCCCCATAGCCCTGTATCAATCCCCAAACTAATCCCACTGCCCCGCTCTCTCCCCATAGCCCTGTATCAGTCCCCAAACTAATCCCACTGCCCCGCTCTCTCCCCATAGTCCTGTATCAATCCCCAAACTAATCCCACTGCCCCGCTCTCTCCCCATAGCCCTGTATCAGTCCCCAAACTAATCCCACTGCCCCGCTCTCTCCCCATAGCCCTGTATCAATCCCCAAACTAATCCCACTGCCCCGCTCTCTCCCCATAGCCCTGTATCAGTCCCCAAACTAATCCCACTGCCTCGCTCTCTCCCCATTGTCCTCTATCAATCGCAAACTAATCCCACTGCCCCGCTCTCTCCCCATAGCCCTGTATCAATCCCCAAACTAATCCCACTGCCCCGCTCTCTGCCCATAGTCCTGTATCAATCCCCAAACTAATCCCACTGCCCCGCTCTCTCCCCATAGTCCTGTATCAATCCCCAAACTAATCCCACTGCCCCACTCTCTCCCCATAGTCCTGTATCAATCGCAAACTAATCCCACTGCCCCACTCTCTCCCCATAGTCCTGTATCAATCGCAAACTAATCCCACTGCCCCGCTCTCTCCCCATAGTCCTGTATCAATCCCCAAACTAATCCCACTGCACCGCTCTCTCCCCATAGTCCTGTATCAATCCCCAAACTAATCCCACTGCCCCACTCTCTCCCCATAGTCCTGTATCAATCGCAAACTAATCCCACTGCCCCACTCTCTCCCCATAGTCCTGTATCAATCGCAAACTAATCCCACTGCCCCGCTCTCTCCCCATAGTCCTGTATCAATCCCAAACTAATCCCACTGCCCCGCTCTCTCCCCATAGTC
>NW_027254608.1:92500-97500 GCF_044704955.1 Pristiophorus japonicus
CTCTCTCTCTTTCTCTGTCTCTCTCTCTGTCTCTCTCTCTCCATCTCTATTTCTGTCTCTTTCTCTCACTCTCTGTCGCTCTCACTCTCTCTCGCTCTCTGTCTCTATCTCTATCTCTGTCTGTCTCCCTCTCTGTCTCCCTCTCTGTCTCTATCTCTCTCTCCCTCGCTCGTTCGCTCTCTGTCACTCTCTCTCTGTCTCTCTCTCTCTGTCTCTCTCTCCCCCGCTGTCTGTCTCTCTCTCTTTGTGTCGCTCTCTCGCTCTGCCTGTCTGCCTATCTCTGTCTTTCTCTCTGTCTGTCGATCTCTTTCTATCTCCCTGTCTCTCTCACGCTCTGTCTCTCTCTCTATTTGTGTCTACCTCTCTCTCTCTCTCTCTCTCTGCCTCTCTCTCTCTCTCGCTCTCTCTCTCTCTCTGTCTCTCTCTCTTTCTCTCTCTGTCTATCTCTTTCCCTCTCTATATATCTCTATTTCTCTCTGTCTGTTTCTAGCTCTCTCGCTCTCTCTCTCTCTCGCTCTCTGTCTCTTTCCCTCGCTCTCTCTCTCTCGCTCTCTATCTCTCTGTCTTTCTCTGTCTTCCCCTCTGTCTCGCTCTCTCTCTGTTTCTCTGTGTCTCGCTCTGTCTCTCTCTCTGTCTCTCTCTGTCTTTCTGTGTCTTTCCGCCCCTCTCTCTATCTTTCTCTCTCTCAGTCTCTGTTTCTCTCTCTCTCTATCGTTCCCCCTCTCTCTGTCTCTCTGTCTCTCTCTTCCCCTCTCGCTCTGATTCTTTCTCTCTCTCTGTGTCTCTCTCTGACTTTATCTCCGTCTTTCCCTCACTCTCTCTATCTCTGTCTCTATCTCTCTCTCTGCCTCTGTCTCTCTCTCTGTCGCTCTCTCTTTCTGTTTGTATCTCTCTGCCTTTCTCTCTCTGCCACTCTCTCTCTCTCTCTCTCTGCCTCTGTCTCTCTCACCCTCTTTCTCTGAGTCTCTCTCTCTCTCTCTCTCTCTCCCACAATCTCTGTCTCTCTCTCTCTCTGTCTCTCTCTCTCGCTCTGTCTGTCTGCCTATCTCTGTCTCTCTCTGTCTTTCCGTGTCTTTCTCCCTCTCTCTCTCTCGTCTCTGTTTCTCTCTCTCTCTCTATCGCTCTGTCTCTCTCTCTCTCTGTCTCTCTTCCCCTCTAACTCGCTCTCTCTCTCTGTCTCGCTCTGTCTCTCTCTCTCTCTCTCTCTGTCTCTCTCTGTCTTTCTGCCCATCTCTCTCTCTCTCCCATGGTCTCTGTTTCTCTCTATCTTTCCCTCTCAGTTTTTCTGTCTCTCTCTCTCTCCCTCTTACTCTGTCTCTCCCTCTATTTCTCTGTATATCTCCCTGTCTTTATCTCTATCTTTCCCTCTCTCTATCAATCTCTCTCTCTATCAATCTCTCTCTCTCTCTATCAATCTCTCTCTATCAATCTCTGTCTCTCTCTGTCATTCTCTCTCTTTGTCTCTCTCTCTCTCTGTCTCTCTCTCTCTGTCTCTCTCTCTCTGTCTCTCTTTCTCTTTCTCTGTCCCTCTCTCTCACTCTCTCTGTGTTTCTCTCTCTGTCTCTCTTTCTCTTTCTCTGTCTCTCTCTCTCTCGCTCTCTCTCTGTCTCTCTGTCTCACTCTCTCTCTGTCTCTCTCTCTCTCCTCTCTCTCCGTCTCTCTGTCTGTCTGCCTGTCTCCCTCTCTCTTTCTCTCTCTCCCGCTCTCTGTCTATCTGTCTCTCTTTCTTTCGCTCTCTCTCTCTGTGTCTTTCGCTCTCTCTCTCTGTCTTCCTCTCTGTCTCTGGCTCTCTCTCCCTCTCTCTCTCTCTCTCCTCTCTCTCCGTCTCTCTGTCTGTCTGGCTGTCTCCCTCTCTCTTTCTCTCTCTCGCTCTCTGTCTCTCTCTCTCTCTCTCTCTGCCTCTATCTCTCTCCCTCTGTCTATCTGTCTCTCTTTCACTCTCTCTCTGTGTCTTTCGCTCTCTCTCTCTGTCTTTCTCTCAGTCTCTGGATCTCTCTCTCTCTCACTCTGTTTCTCTCTCTATGTATTTCTCACTGTCTTTATCTCCGTCTTTCCCTCTCTATGAATCTCCCTCTCTGTCTCTCTGTCTCTGTCTCTCTCACTCTCTCTCTCCTCTGTCTCTCTCTCTCTCTCTCTCTCACTCTGTCTCTCTCATTCTGTCTGTCTCTCTTTCTCTCTTTGCCTCTGTCTCTGTCTCCGTCTCTCTCTTTCTCTGTCTCTCTCTCTCTCTCTCTCTCTGTTTGTCTCGCTCTGCCTATCTCTCTCTCTCTGTCTGACTCTCTCTCTCTGCGTCTTTCTCTCTCTCTGCCTCTGTCTCTCTCACCCTCTCTCTCTGAGTCTCTCTCTATCGCTCTCCGTCCCTCCGTCTCTCTCTGTCTCTCTCTCTCTGCATCTCTCTAAAAACGCTGCCTCTATCACTCTGTCTCTCTCGCTCCCTCTCTCTGTCTCTCTCGCTCTGTATTTTTCACTGTCTCTCTCTCACTCTCTATCTCTCTTCATCTGCTTATCTCTGACTCTCTCTCTCTCCCTCTCTCTCTGCCTCTCTCTCTCTGTCTGTCTCTCTCTCTCTCACACTCTCTATCTCTCTCCATCTGCTTATCTCTGACTCTCTCTCTCTCTCTCTCTCTCTCTCTGTCTCTCTCTCTCTCTATTTCTATCTCTCTCTCGCTCTCTCTATGTCTCCCTCTCTCTCTGTGCCTCTCTCCCTCTCTATATCTTTCTCTCTCTATCTGTGTCTATCTCTATCTTTCTCCCTCTCTCGCTCTCTGTCTCTCTCGGTCTTCTCTCTCACACTATCTCTCTCTCTCTCTACTCGCTCTCCCTCTCCTTCTCTCCATCTCTGTCTCTCCATCTCTGTCTCTCTCTCTCGCGCTCTCACGTTCTGTCTCTCTGTCTCAATCTGTCTCTCTCTCTCTCTGTCTTTCTCTCTCTTTGTCTCTCACTTTCTCTCTGTCTCTCTCTCTATCTGTCTCACTCTCTCACTCCCTGTCTCTCTATTTCTCACTCTCGCTCTGTCTCTCCCTCTCTCTCCCTCTCGATCTCCGTCTCTCTTTCTTTCTCTCTCTCTCTCTCTATCGCCCTATCTTTCTGTCTCTCTCTCTCTCTCACTCTCTCTCTGTTTCTCTCCTTCTCTCTCTCTATTTCTGTCTCTCTATCTCTCTGTCTTTCATTCTCTCTCTGTCTCTCACTCTGTCTCTCTCTCTCTCTCGCTCTCTTTCTCTGCCTGTCTCTCTGTCTCTCTGTTTTTCTCTCCATCTTTCCCTCTCTGTCCCTCTCTCCCTCTCGCTCTGTCACTCTCTCTCTCTATCTCTCCGTGTCTTAATCTCCATCTTTCCCTCTCACCTATCAATCTCTCTCTCTCTCTCTGTCTCTCTATCTGTCTTTCCCTCTCTCTATCTGTCGATCTCTCTCTATGTCTTTCTCTCTGTCTTTCTCTCTATCTCTCTCTCTCTGCCTGTCTCTCTGTCTCTCTCTCTCTTTCACTTTCTCCCTGTCTCTCTCTCTCTCTCTAGCTCTGTATTTTTCTCTGTCTATCTCTCTCTCGCTCTCTCATCTTCACTCTCTGAGTCTCTCTCTATCTCGCTTCATCTCTCCCTCTCGCTCTGTCTGTCTCTCTCTCTCTCTGTATCTCTCTATAATTCTGTCTCTCTGTCTCTCTCTGTCTGTCTGCCTATCTCTGTCTCTCTCTCTCTCTCTGTCTCTCTGTCTCACTCTATCGCTCTCTCTGTCTCTCTCTGTCTCTGTCTCCCTCCCTCTGTCTCTAGCTCTCTGTCTGTCTCTTTCTATCTCACTCTCTCTCTCTGTCTCACTCGTTCTGTCTGTCTCTCTCTCTCTCTCTCTGTACCTGTCTCTCGCTCCCTCTGTCTCTCTCTGTCACTCTCTTGGTCTTTCTGTCTCTCCCTGTCTGTCTCTGTCTTTTCCCCTCTCGCTCTCTCTCTCTGTCTGTGCTTCTCTCTCTCTCTAACAATCTCTGTCTCTCTCTGACTATCTCCTTCTGTCTCTCTCTCTCACTGTCTCTCTGTCTCTCTCTCTCTCTCTCTCTGTCACCCTCTCTTTCTCTCTCTCTCACTCTCTCTCTCACTGTGTTTCTCTCTCTCTATCTCTATTTCTGTGTTTCTCTCTCTCTATCTCTATTTCTGTCTCTCCAGCTCTCTGTCTTTCTCTCTCTGTCTCTCATTCTCTGTCTCTCTCTCTCTCTCGCTCTCCCTCTCTCACTCTATCTCTCCCTGTCTTTAACTCTGTCTATCCCTCACTATCTATCTCTCTCTCTATCAATCTCTCTCTCTCTCTATCAATCCGTTTCTCTGTCATTCTCTCTCTCTCTCTCTGTCACCCTCTCTTTCTGTCTCTCTCTCTCTCTCTGTCTCTCGCTATCTCTGTATCTCTCCCTGACTTTATCTCTCTTTCCCTCTCTCTCTATCAATCTCTCTCTATCAATCTCTCTCTCTGTCAATATCTCTCTCTCTATCAATCCCTGTCTCTCTCTGACATTTTCTCTCTGTGTCTCTCTCTATCTGTCTCTCTCTTTGTCTCTCTCTATCTGTCTCTCTCTCTCTCTCTCCGTCACCCTCTCTTTCTGTCTCTCTCTCTCTGTTTCTCCCTCTCTCTCTCTATTCCTGTCTCTCTTGCGCTCTCTCTCTGTCGATCCTATCTCTCCTGTCTTTAACTTGTCCTTCACTCTCTCTCTATCAATCTCTCGCTGTGTCTCTGTCTCTCTCTCTCTGTCTCTCTCACTCTGTATCTCTCTCTCTTACGCTGTCTGTCTCTCTCTCTCTGTCTCTCACACTCTGTCTCTCTCTCTTTTGCCTGCTCCCTCTCTCTCTATACACATCTCTTTCTGTCTGCCTATCTCCCTCTCTCTTTCTCTCTCTCTCGCTCTCTGTCTCTCTCTCTCTGTCTCTCTCCATATGTTTCTCTGTCTGTCTGCCTATCTCCCTCTCTCTCTCTGTCTCTCTCTCTCTCTCTCTGTCTCTCTCCATATGTTTCTCTGTCTGTCTGCC
>NW_027254608.1:102500-142500 GCF_044704955.1 Pristiophorus japonicus
CTCTCTCTCTCTCTATCGCTCTGTCTCTCTCTCTCTCTGTCTCTCTTCCCCTCTAACTCGCTCTCTCTCTCTGTCTCGCTCTGTCTCTCTCTCTCTCTCTCTCTGTCTCTCTCTGTCTTTCTGCCCATCTCTCTCTCTCTCCCATGGTCTCTGTTTCTCTCTATCTTTCCCTCTCAGTTTTTCTGTCTCTCTCTCTCTCCCTCTTACTCTGTCTCTCCCTCTATTTCTCTGTATATCTCCCTGTCTTTATCTCTATCTTTCCCTCTCTCTATCAATCTCTCTCTCTATCAATCTCTCTCTCTCTCTATCAATCTCTGTCTCTCTCTGTCATTCTCTCTCTTTGTCTCTCTCTCTCTTTGTCTCTCTCTCTCTGTCTCTCTTTCTCTTTCTCTGTCCCTCTCTCTCACTCTCTCTGTGTTTCTCTCTCTTTCTCTCTCTCGCTCTCTGTCTCTCTCTCTCTCTCTCTCTCTCTGCCTCTATCTCTCTCCCTCTGTCTATCTGTCTCTCTTTCACTCTCTCTCTGTGTCTTTCGCTCTCTCTCTCTGTCTTTCTCTCAGTCTCTGAATCTCTCTCTCTCTCACTCTGTTTCTCTCTCTATGTATTTCTCACTGTCTTTATCTCCGTCTTTCCCTCTCTATGAATCTCCCTCTCTGTCTCTCTGTCTCTGTCTCTCTCTCTCTCTCTCTCCTCTGTCTCTCTCTCTCTCTCTCTCTCACTCTGTCTCTCTCATTCTGTCTGTCTCTCTTTCTCTCTTTGCCTCTGTCTCTGTCTCCGTCTCTCTCTTTCTCTGTCTCTCTCTGTCTCTCTCTCTCTCTCTCCTCTGTCTCTCTCACTCTGTCTCTCTCATTCTGTCTGTCTCTCTTTCTCTCTTTGCCTCTGTCTCTGTCTCCGTCTCTCTCTTTCTCTGTCTCTCTCTCTCTCTCTCTCTGTTTGTCTCGCTCTGCCTGTCTCTCTCTGTCTGTCTCTCTCTCTCTGCGTCTTTCTCTCTCTCTGCCTCTGTCTCTCTCACCCTCTCTCTCTGAGTCTCTCTCTATCGCTCTCCGTCTCTCCGTCTCTCTCTGTCTCTCTCTCTCTGCATCTCTCTAAAAACGCTGCCTCTATCACTCTGTCTCTCTTGCTCCCTCTCTCTGTCTCTCTCGCTCTGTATTTTTCACTGTCTCTCTCTCACTCTCTATCTCTCTTCATCTGCTTATCTCTGACTCTCTCTCTCTCCCTCTCTCTCTGCCTCTCTCTCTCTGTCTGTCTCTCTCTCTCTCACACTCTCTATCTCTCTCCATCTGCTTATCTCTGACTCTCTCTCTCTCTCTCTCTCTCTGTCTCTCTCTCTCTCTATCTCTATCTCTCTCTCGCTCTCTCTATGTCTCCCTCTCTCTCTGTGCCTCTCTCCCTCTCTATATCTCTCTCTCTCTATCTGTGTCTATCTCTATCTTTCTCCCTCTCTCGCTCTCTGTCTCTCTCGGTCTCTCTCTCTCACACTATCTCTCTCTCTCTCTACTCGCTCTCCCTCTCCTTCTCTCCATCTCTGTCTCTCCATCTCTGTCTCTCTCTCTCGCACTCTCACGTTCTGTCTCTCTGTCTCAATCTGTCTCTCTCTCTCTCTGTCTTTCTCTCTCTTTGTCTCTCACTTTCTCTCTGTCTCTCTCTCTATCTGTCTCACTCTCTCACTCCCTGTCTCTCTCTATTTCTCACTCTCGCTCTGTCTCTCCCTCTCTCTCCCTCTCGATCTCCGTCTTTCTTTCTTTCTCTCTCTCTCTCTCTCTCTCTCTCTCTCTATCGCCCTATCTTTCTGTCTCTCTCTCTCTCTCACTCTCTCTCTGTTTCTCTCCTTCTCTCTCTCTATTTCTGTCTCTCTATCTCTCTGTCTTTCACTCTCTCTCTGTCTCTCACTCTGTCTCTCTCTCTCTCTCGCTCTCTGTCTCTCTCTTTCTCTGCCTGTCTCTCTGTCTCTCTGTTTTTCTCTCCATCTTTCCCTCTCTGTCCCTCTCTCCCTCTCGCTCTGTCACTCTCTCTCTCTGTATCTCTCCGTGTCTTAATCTCCATCTTTCCCTCTCACCTATCAATCTCTCTCTCTCTCTCTGTCTCTCTATCTGTCTTTCCCTCTCTCTATCTGTCGATCTCTCGCTATGTCTTTCTCTCTGTCTTTATCTCTATCTCTCTCTCTCTGCCTGTCTCTCCGTCTCTCTCTCTCTCTTTCACTTTCTCCCTGTCTCTCTCTCTCTCTAGCTCTGTATTTTTCTCTGTCTATCTCTCTCTCGCTCTCTCATCTTCACTCTCTGAGTCTCTCTCTATCTCGCTTCATCTCTCCCTCTCGCTCTGTCTCTCTCTCTCTCTCTCTGTATCTCTCTATAATTCTGTCTCTCTGTCTCTCTCTGTCTGTCTGCCTATCTCTGTCTCTCTCTCTCTCTCTCTCTCTCTCTCTGTCTCTATCTCTCTCTCTCTCTCTCTCTGTCTCTCTCTCTCTGTTTCGGTTTCTCTCTCCATCTTTCCCTCTCTCTCTGTCTCCCTCTCACTCTCGCTCTGTCTCTCTCTCTCTCTCTGTATCTTTCCATGTCTTTATCTCCGTCTTTCCCTCTCTCGCTATCAATCTCTCTATCTCTGTCTCTTTTTCTGTCTCTCTCTGTCTCTCTCTCTCTCTCTCTCTATCTCTGTCTCTCTCTCGCGCACTCTCTGACTCTCCATCTCTATCTCTCTCTGTCTCTGACTCTCTCTCTCAGTCTTTCTCTCTGTCTTTCTTTCGCTCTCTCTGTCTCTCTCTTTCTCTCTCCCTGCCCCTCCCTGTTCCTCTCGCTCTCTCTCTCTCTTCCTCACTCTGTCCCTCTCCCAGGGCAGGTACAGGGGTTTAGATAGAGAATAAAGCTCCCTCTACACTGTCCCATCAAACACTCCCAGGGCAGGTACAGGGGGTTAGATACAGAGTAAAGCTCCCTCTACACTGTCCCATCAAACACTCCCAGGGCAGGTACAGGGGGTTAGATACAGAGTAAAGCTCCCTCTACACTGTCCATCAAACACTCCCAGGGCAGGTACAGGGGGTTAGATACAGAGTAAAGCTCCCTCTACACTGTCCATCAAACACTCCCAGGGCAGGTACAGCACGGGGTTAGAAACAGAGTAAAGCTCCCTCTACACTGTCCCATCAAACACTCCCAGGGCAGGTACAGCACGGGGTTAGATACGGAGATAAGAACATATGAAATAGGAGCAGGAGCCTGCTCCACCATTTAATACGATCATGTCTGATCCGATCATGGACTCAGCTCCACTTCCCTGCCCGCTCCCTATAAACCCTTATCCCTTATCGGTTAAGGGACTGTCTATCTCTGTCTTAAATTTATTCAATGTCCCGGCTTCCACAGCTCTCTGAGGCAGCGAGTTCCACAGATTTACAACCCTCTGAGAGAAGAAATTCCTCCTCATCTCAGTTTTAAATGGGCGGCCCCTTATTCTAAGACCATGCCCCCTAGTTCTAGTCTCCCCCATCAGTGGGAACATCCTCTCTGTATCCACCTTGTCGACCCCCTCATTATCTTATCCGTTTCATTAGTTAGTTACCTGCGGTCTTATAGTTAATTACATTTGGAGAGAGCACCTCTCTGTTTGTCTCTCTGTCTCACTCCCTCTATCTCCCTCTCCCACTCTCCCTCTCTCTCTCTCTCTATCTCTCCCATTCTGTCTCACTACCTCTCTCTCCCTCTGTCTCTATCTCTCTCCCTCTCTCCCACTCTGTATCGCTTCATCGCTCTCTCTCTCGCTTTCTCTCTCTCTCTGTTTCTCTCCCTCTCTCTCTACCTCTCACTCACCCGCTCTCTCTCTATTGTTCTCTCTGTCTCTCTATCTCTCTCCGTCTCTCTCTGTCTCGCTCTCTCTCTCACACTGTATCCCTCCCTCTTTCTCCCTCCCTCTCTCTCTCTCTGTTCCTCCCTCTCTCTCTCAATCTCTGTCTCGCTTTCGCACTCTCTCACACTATCTCTCTCTCTCGCTCTCTCTCTGTCTCTCTATCTCGCTGCCTCTCAATCCCTGTCTCTCTCTCACGCTCTCACGTTCTGTCTCTCTCTCTGTCTCTCTCTGTCCCTTTCTCTCTCTGTCTTTCTCTCTCTCTGTTTCTCACTTTCTCTCTTATCTGTCTTTCTCTCTATCTCTCTCGGTCTCATGACCTGTCTCTCTCTCTCTCTCTCGCTCTGTCTCTGTCTCTCTCTCCCTCTCTATCTCCATCTCTCTCTCTCTCTCCTCTCTCTCTCTCTCTGTCTCTCTCTCTCTCTCCCTCTCTATCTCCGTCTCTCTCTCTCTGTCTCTCTCTCTCTGTCTCTCCCTGTCTCCCTCAGTCTCTCGGACTCTGAAACAAGAGACTTGGTATAAAATGGTCACCACGCATCTCGTAAAATGGCTGCTCAATCTCACACAAACTAATCCCACTGTCCCGCTCTCTCCCCACAGTCCTGTATCAATCCCCAAACTAATCCCACTGCCCCGCTCTCTCCCCATAGCCCTGTATCAATCTCCAAACTAATCCCACTGCCCCGCTCTCTCCCCACAGTCCCGTATCAATCCCCAAACTAATCCCACTGCCCCGCTCTCTCCCCATAGCCCTGTATCAATCCCCAAACTAATCTCACTGCCCCACTCTCTCCCCATAGTCCTGTATCAATCTCCAAACTAATCCCACTGTTCCGCTCTCTCCCTATAGTCCTGTTTCAATCCCCAAACTAATCCCACTGCCCCGCTCTCTCCCCATAGTCCTGCATCAATCCCCAAACTAATCCCACTGCCCCGCTCTCTCCCCATAGTCCTGTATCAATCCCCAAACTAATCCCACTGCCCCGCTCTCTCCCCATAGTCCTGTATCAATCCCCAAACTAATCCCACTGCCCCGCTCTCTCCCCATAGTCCTGTATCAATCTCCAAACTAGTCCCACTGCCCCGCTCTCTCCCCATAGTCCTGTATCAATCCCCAAACTAATCCCACTGCCCTGCTCTCTCCCCATAGTCCTGTATCAATCCTCAAACTAATCCCACTGCCCCGCTCTCCCCATAGTCCTGTATCAATCTCCAAACTAATCCCACTGCCCCGCTCTCTCCCCATAGTCCTGTATCAATCCCCAAACTAATCCCACTGCCCCGCTCTCTCCCCATAGTCCTGTATCAATCTCGAAACTAATCCCACTGCCCCGCTCTCTCCCCATAGTCCTGTATCAATCTCCAAACTAGTCCCACTGCCCCGCTCTCTCCCCATAGTCCTGTATCAATCTCCAAACTAATCCCACTGCCCCGCTCTCTCCCCATAGCCCTGTATCAATCCCCTAACTAATCCCACTGTCCAGCTCTCTCCCCATAGTCCTGTATCAATCCCCAAACTGATCCCACTGCCCCGCTCTCTCCTCATAGTCCTGTATCAATCCCCAAACTAATCCCACTGTCCCGCTCTCTCCCCATAGTCCTGTATCAATCTCCAAACTAATCCCACTGCCCCGCTCTCTCCCCATAGTCCTGTATCAATCCCCAAACTAATCCCACTGTCCCGCTCTCTCCTCATAGTCCTGTATCAATCTCCAAACTAATCCCACTGCCCCGCTCTCTCCCCATAGTCCTGTATCAATCCCCAAACTAAACCCACTGCCCTGCTCTCTCCCCATAGTCCTGTATCAATCCCCAAACTAATCCCACTGCCCCGCTCTCTCCCCATAGTCCTGTTCCAATCCCCAAACTAATCCCACTGCCCCGCTCTCTCTCCATAGTCCTGTATCAATCCCCAACCAATCCCACTGCCCTGCTCTCTCCCCATAGTCCTGTATCAATCTCCCAAACTAATCCCACTGCCCCGCTCTCTCCCCATAGTCCTGTATCAATCTCCAAACTAATCTCACTGCCCCACTCTCTCCCCAAAGCCTTGTATCAATCTCCAAACTAATCCCACTGTTCCGCTCTCTCCCTATAGTCCTGTTTCAATCCCCAAACTAATCCCACTGCCCCGCTCTCTCCCCATAGTCCTGTATCAATCCCCAAACTAATCCCACTGCCCCGCTCTCTCCCCATAGTCCTGTATCAATCCCCAAACTAATCCCACTGCCCCGCTCTCTCCCCATAGTCCTGTATCAATCCCCAAACTAATCCCACTGCCCCGCTCTCTCCCCATAGTCCTGTATCAATCCCCAAACTAATCCCACTGCCCCACTCTATCTCCATAGTCCTGTATCAATCCCCAAACTAATCCCACTGCCCCGCTCTCTCTCCATAGTCCTGTATCAATCCCCAAACTAATCCCACTGCCCCCCTCTCTCCCCATAGTCCTGTATCAATCCCCAAACTAATCCCACTGCCCCTCTCTCCCCATAGTCCTGTATCAATCTCCAAACTAATCCCACTGCCCCTCTCTCCCCATAGTCCTGTATCAATCCCCAAACTAATCCCACTGTCCCACTCTCTCCCCATAGTCTTGTATCAATCTCCAAACTAATCCCACTGCCCCTCTCTCCCCATAGTCCTGTATCAATCCCCAAACTAATCCCACTGCCCCCCTCTCTCCCCATAGTCCTGTATCAATCCCCAAACTAATCCCACTGTCCCACTCTCTCCCCATAGTCTTGTATCAATCTCCAAACTAATCCCACTGCCCCTCTCTCCCCATAGTCCTGTATCAATCTCCAAACTAATCCCACTGCCCCTCTCTCCCCATAGTCCTGTATAAATCCCCAAACTAATCCCACTGCCCCGCTCTCTCCCCATAGTCCTGTATCAATCCCCAAACTAATCCCACTGCCCCGCTCTCCCCATAGTCCTGTATCACTCCCCAAACTAATGCCACTGCCCCACTCTCTCCCCATAGTCCTGTATCAATCCCCAAACTAATCCCACTGCCCTGCTCTCTCCCCATAGTCCTGTATCAATCTCCAAACTAATCCCACTGCCCCGCTCTCTCCCCATCGCCCTGTATCAAACTCCAAACTAATCCCACTGCCCCGCTCTCTCCCCATAGTCCTGTATCAATCCCCAAACTAATCCCACTGCCCCGCTCTCTCCCCATAGTCCTGTATCAATCCCCAAACTAATCCCACTGCCCCGCTCTCTCCCCATAGTCCTGTATCAATCCCCAAACTAATCCCACTGCCCTGCTCTCTCCCCATAGTCCTGTATCAATCTCCAAACTAATCCCACTGCCCCGCTCTCTCCCCATCGCCTGTATCAAACTCCAAACTAATCCCACTGCCCCGCTCTCTCCCCATAGTCCTGTATCAATCCCCAAACTCTCTTTGACTCTCTCTGTATCACTCGCTCTCTCCCTATCTCTCTCTATTCCCGTAACTCTCTCTCTCTGACTCTCTCTGTCTGTCTCTCCCTCTCTCTCTTTGACTCTCTCTGTATCACTCTCTCTCTCCCTATCTCTCTCTATCCCCCGAACTCTCTCTCTCTGACTCTCTCTGTCTCTCTCTCTCTCTCTGACTCTCTCTGTCTCTCTCACTCTCTGACTCTCTCCGTCTCTCTCTGTCTCGCTCTCTCTCTGACTCTCGCTGTCTCTCTCTCTCTGACTCTCTCTGTCTCTCTCTCACTCTCTTGTCACTCTCTCTCTCCCTCTCTGTCTCTCTCTCTCTCACTCTCTCTCTCTCTGTGTCTCTATTTCTATGTCTCTTTCTCTGTCTCTCTCTCTGTCTCTCCCTCTCTGTCTTTGACTCTCTCTGTCTCTCTCTCTCTGACTCTCTCTGTCTCTCTCTCTGACTCTCTGACTCTCTCTGTCTCTCTCTCTCTCTCTATTTCTCTCACTCTCCATCTGACTATCTCTGTCTCTCTCTATCTCTGACTCTCTCTCTGACTCTCTCTTTCTCCCTCTCTGTCTCTCTCTCTCACTATCTCTCTCGCTCTGTCTCTCCCTCTCTCTCTTTGACTCTCTCTGTCTCTCTCTCTCTGACTCTCTCAGTCTCTCTCTCTCTCGCTGACTCTCTCCATCCATCTCTCTCTCTCTCTCTCTCTCTCTATCCCTCTCTCTGTCTCTCTCGCTCTCTCTCTGACTCTCTCTGTCTCTCTCTCTCTGACTCTCACCCTCTCTGTCGCTCTGTCTCTCTCTGTCTGTATGTCTGTTTCTTTCTCTGTATATCTCCCTCTCTCTCTCTCTGTGTCTCTCTGAAGCTCTCCCTGAACCACAGTGACAATGCACATACCGAACTTCAGTCATCCATTTTACATTTGTTAATGGTCGCCATTTGATGTTAACACTGGGAGATTGATTACAGAGACCGACTACTCTCTAATTTAACGTTAGCTGCTTAAAAGTGTACCTGCCCTGGGAGGGTTTGATGTGACAGTGTAGAGGGAGCTTTAATCTGTATCTAACCCCCTGTACCTGCCCTGGGAGTGTTTGATGGGACAGTGTAGAGGGAGCTTTACTCTGTATCTAACCCCCTGTAACTGCCGTGGGAATGTTTGATGGGACAGTGTAGAGGGAGCTTTACTCTGTATCTAACCCCCTGTACCTGCCCTGGGAGTGTTTGATGGGACAGTGTAGAGGGAGCTTTACTCTGTATCTAACCCCCTGTACCTGCCCTGGGCGTGTTTGATGGGACAGTGCAGAGGGAGCTTTACTCTGTATCTAACCCCCTGTACCTGCCCTGGGAGTGTTTGATGGGACAGTGTAGAGGGAACTTTACTCTGTATCTAACCCCGTGCTGTACCTGTCCTGGGAGTGTTTGATGGGACAGTGTAGAGGGAGCTTTACTCTGTATCTAACCCCCTGACCCTGCCCTGGGAGTGTTTGATGGGACAGTGTAGAGAGAGCTTTACTCTGTATCTAATCCCCTGTACCTGCCCTGGGAGTGTTTGATGGGACAGTGTAGAGGGAGCTTTACTCTGTATCTTACCCCCTGTACCTGCCCTGGGAGTGTTTGATGGGACAGTGTAGAGGGAGCTTTACTCTGTATCTAACCCCCTGTACCTGCCCTGGGAGTGTTTGATGGGACAGTGTAGAGGGAGCTTTACTCTGTATCGAACCTCCTGTACCTGCCCTGGGAGTGTTTGATGGGGCAATGTAGAGGGAGCTTTACTCTGTATCTAACCCCCTGTACCTGCCCTGGGAGTGTTTGATGGGACAGTGTAGAGGGAGCTTTACTCTGTATCTAACCCCCTGTACCTGCCCTGGGAGTGTTTGATGGGACAGTGTAGAGGGAGCTTTACTCTGTATCTAACCCCCTGTACCTGCCCTGGGAGTGTTTGATGGGACAGTGTAGAGGGAGCTTTACTCTGTATCTAACCCCCTGTACCTGCCCTGGGAGTGTTTGATGGGACAGTGTAGAGGGAGCTTTACTCTGTATCTAACCCCCTGTACCTGCCCTGGGAGTGTTTGATGGGACAGTGTAGAGAGCGAGAGTGAGAGGGGAACAGACAGAGAGTGAGACTGACAGAGAGACAGGGAGACTGAATGAGAGAGCGAGAGAGAGGGACTCTGTATCTAACCCCCTGTACCTGCCCAGGGAGGTTTGATGGGACAGTGTGGAGGGAGATTAAATGCCCAACTCTCTCTGTCCCACTCGCTTTCTCTCTGTCAGTCTCTCTCTCTGTCTGTTCCTCGCTCTCGCTCTCTGTTTCCGGGTCCCTGTCTCTCTCCCTCTCTGTATCTCTGTTCCTCTCTCTCTTGCTCTCTCTTTCAGTCTCCCTGTCTCTCTCCCTCTCTGTATCTCTGTTCCTCTCTCTCTCTCGCTCTCTCTTTCAGTCTCCCTGTCTCTCTCCCTCTCTATCTCTGTTCCTCTCTCTCTCTCGCTCTCTCTTTCAGTCTCCCTGTCTCTCTCCCTCTCTGTATCTCTGTTCCTCTCTCTCTCTCGCTCTCCGTCAGTCTCTCTGTCTCCCTCTCTCCGTCTTGCTCCCTTACTCTCTCCCTCGCTCCCAATTTCTATCCATCTATCTCTCTTTCACTTTTTCCTCTGTCTGTGCTGCTGTCCATTTCCGATCTCTCTCTTTCTTTCCCTTTTCTGTAACACGCTCTCTCTATCCCAAATTCTCTCACTGCTTCTCCCTGTCCACCTCTCTTTTTCTCTCTCCCTGTCTCTCATTCCCATTCTGATGTTTCCTTGATTGAAAAGTACCCTGACATATTGCAGCCTGACTGTTTAAACCCACAGCAAGAAATCACATTTCTGGGGCATTTTTGATTTGCTAACCATCCAATTGTGGCTTGGAATGTGTGGGTTAAATCTCGTTTCTCCATCTGAAAACTGTGAGTGTTTCAGATTGAGCAGTATATGGGATCAAAGGCTGATTCAGACAATGCTGCTTTGTGGAACGGTGTGATATCTTCACAGGGCAGGACATGGAGACGTTTTGTTGGTTTGAATAAGGTGTAAATACGATTGTGTCGCCCCCTCACAGATACACAGGATTGAAGCTGTTTACCATCAATGCCCTGAAAGAATGAAATGGTTCAACAAGGTGTGACTGACTTCAAACTCTTCAAACACATGAAGGACCCAGAGACTGGGACCAATACACAAAGCCCCGAGCCCAGGCAGGCAAACCAGGTTTGTTCACAGATCACCCAGACACGTGTCCTGGTGTAAAATGGTCACCACGCATCTCATGTAAAATGGGTGCTCAATTTAACCCAAACTAATCCCACTGTCCCGCTCTCTCCCCATAGTCCTGTATCAATCCCCAAACTAATCCCACTGCCCCGCTCTCTCCCCATCGTCCTGTATCAATCCCCAAACTAATCCCACTGCCCCGCTCTCTCCCCATAGTCCTGTATCAATCCCCAAACTAATCCCACTGCCCCGCTCTCTCCCCATAGTCCTGTATCAATCCCCAAACTAATCCTACTGCCCCGCTCTCTCCCCATAGTCCTGTATCAATCCCCAAACTAATCCCACTGTCCCGCTCTCTCCCCATAGTCCTGTATCAATCCCCAAACTAATCCCACTGCCCCGCTCTCTCCCCATAGTCCTGTATCAATTCCCAAACTAATCCCACTGCCCCGCTCTCTCCCCATAGTCCTGTATCAATCCCCAAACTAATCCCACTGCCCCGCTCTCTCCCCATAGTCCTGTATCAATCCCCAAACTAATCCCACTGCCCCGCTCTCTCCCCATAGTCCTGTATCAATCCCCAAACTAATCCTACTGCCCCGCTCTCTCCCCATAGCCCTGTATCAATCCCAAACTAATCCCACTGCCCCGCTCTCTCCCCATAGTCCTGTATCAATCCCAAACTAACCCCACTGCCCCGCTCTCTCCCCATAGTCCTGTATCAATCCCCAAACTAATCCCACTGCCCCGCTCTCTCCCCATAGTCCTGTATCAATCCCCAAACGAATCCCACTGTCCCGCTCTCTCCCCATAGTCCTGTATCAATCCCCAAACTAATCCCACTGCCCCGCTCTCTCCCCATAGCCCTGTATCAATCCCAAACTAATCCCAATGCCCCGCTCTCTCCCCATAGTTCTGTATCAATCCCCAAACTAATCCCACTGTCCCGCTCTCTCCTCATAGACCTGTATCAATCTCCAAACTAATCCCACTGCCCCGCTCTCTCCCCATAGTCCTGTATCAATCCCCAAACTAATCCCACTGTCCCGCTCTCTCCTCATAGACCTGTATCAATCTCCAAACTAATCCCACTGCCCCGCTCTCTCCCCATAGTCCTGTATCAATCCCAAACTAACCCCACTGCCCCGCTCTCTCCCCATAGTCCTGTATCAATCCCCAAACTAATCCCACTGCCCCACTCTCTCCCCATAGTCCTGTATCAATCCCCAAACGAATCCCACTGTCCCGCTCTCTCCCCATAGTCCTGTATCAATCCCCAAACTAATCCCACTGCCCTGCTCTCTCCCCATAGTCCTGTATCAATCCTCAAACTAATCCCACTGCCCCGCTCTCTCCCCATAGTACTGTATCAATCCCCAAACTAATCCCACTGCCCCGCTCTCTCCCCATAGTCCTGTATCAATCCCCAAACTAATCCCACTGCCCCGCTCTCTCCCCATAGTCCTGTATCAATCCCCAAACTAATCCCACTGTCCCGCTCTCTTCCCATAGTCCTGTATCAATCCCCAAACTAATCCCACTGCCCCGCTCTGTCCCCATAGTCCAGTATCAATCCCCAAACTAATCCCACTGCCCCGCTCTCTCCCCATAGCCCTGTATCAATCCCCAAACTAATCCAACTGCCCCGCTCTCTCCTCATAGTCCTGCATCAATCCCCAAACTAATCCCACTGCCCCGCTCTCTCCCCATAGTCCTGTATCAATCCCCAAACTAATCCCACTGCCCCGCTCTCTCCCCATAGTCCTGTATCAATCTCCAAACTAATCCCACTGCCCCGCTCTCTCCCCATAGTCCTGTATCAATCCCCAAACTAATCCCACTGCCCCGCTCTCTCCCCATAGTCCTGTATCAATCCCCAAACTAATCCCACTGCCCCGCTCTCTCCCCATAGTCCTGTATCAATCCCCAAACTAATCCCACTGCCCCGCTCTCTCCCCATAGTCCTGTATCAATCGCCAAACTAATCCCACTGCCCCGCTCTCTCCCCATAGTCCTGTATCAATCCCCAAACTAATCCCACTGCCCCGCTCTCTCCCCATAGTCCTGTATCAATCCCCAAACTAATCCCACTGCCCCGCTCTCTCCCCATCGTCCTGTATCAATCCCCAAACTAATCCCACTGCCCCGCTCTCTCCCCATAGTCCTGTATCAATCCCAGAATCGATACAGAAAGTGAGACAGACAGAGAGAGAGACACACACACACACACTCTCTCTCTCCCTCTCGCTCTCTCTCACTGTCTATCTCTCTGTCTCTCTCACTCTCTCTGTTCCTCTCTTTCACTCTGTCCCGCTCTCTGTCTCGCCCTATTTCTGTCTCTCTCTCTCTCTGTCTCTCTCTCTCACTCTGTATCTCTCTTTCTCGCTCTTTCTCTCTTTCTGTCCCTCTCTCTGTTCCTCTCGCTCTCTCTCTCTCTCTCTCTGTGCCTCTCTCTCTCTCTCTGTCCTACAATCTCTATATCTCTGTCTCTCTCTCTCTCTCTCTCTTTCCCTGTGTTTCTCTCTCTCTTTCTGTCTCTCTCCCTCTTTCTCTCTATCCCTCTCTCTCTCTATCCCCCTCTCTCTCTATCCCTCTCTTTCTCTCTCTGTCTCTCTCTCCTGCATTTTTCCATCACTCTCTCTCTCTGTCCCTCTCTCTGTCTCCCTCTCTCTATATATATATATATATATATAACTCTCTGTCTCTATCTCTCTCTCTCTATCTCTCTCACTCTCTCATTTTCTCACTCTCTGTCTCTCTCTCTCTCTTTCTCCGTCTCTTGCTCTCTCTCTCTGTCTCTCTGTCTCTCTCACTCACTCATTTTCTCTCTCTCTATCTCTCTCTCTCTCTCTTTATCTGTTTCTCGCTCTCTCTCTCTGTCTCTCTCTCTCTCTGTGTCTCTGAGTTTCTCTCTCTGTCTCTCTCCTGTCTCTTTCCATCTTTCTCTCTCTCGCTCTGTCTCTCTGTCTCTCTCTCTAACTCTCTCTCTCACTGTCTCTCTCACTCTCTCTCTCTATCTATCTGTCTCTCTTTCTGTCGTCTCTCTGTCTCTGTCCCTCTCTCCCTATCTCTCTCTATCCCCCTTTCTCTCTGTCTGTTTCACTCTACCTCTCTCTGACACTCTCTGTCTCTCTCTGTCTCTCAGTCACACTCACTCTCTCTGTCTCTCTCTCTGCCTCGTTCTCTCGCTCTGTCTCTCTCTCTGACTTGTTCTCTCTGTCTCTCTCTCTTGCTCTGTCTTTCTCCTTCTCTCTCTGTCTCTCTCTCTCGCTCTGTCTCTCTCCTCTCTCTCTCTCTGTCTCATTCCCTCTCTGTCTCTCTCTTCCTATCTCTCTCTATCCCTCTCTCCCACTCTCCTGTCTCTTTCCATCTCTCTCTGTCTCTCTATCTGTCTGTCTCTCTCTCTTTCTCTGTCTCTGTCACTCTCTCTCTCTCCCTCTCTCTGTCCCTCTCTCTGTGTTTCTCTCTCTGTCTCTCTCCCTCTCTCTCTCCTGTCTCTTTCCATCTCTCTCTCATTCTATCTCCCTCTCTCTTTCTCTCTCTCTGTCTCTCTCTCTCTGACAGCCTCGCTATGTCTCTCTCTCTCTCTATCTGTTTCTATCTCTCTGTCTCTCGCTCTCTTTCTCTCTCCCTCTATCTCTGTCCCTCTATCTGTCTCTCTCTCTGTTTCTCCCTCTCTCTTTCTCTGTCTCTCCCCCTCTCTCAACATCCGTCTCTCTTCCTATCCCTCTCTCTCTCTATCACTCTCGCTCTCTGTCTCCCTCTCTCTCTCTCCTGTTTCTTTCCATCTCTTGCTCTCTCTTTCTTTCTCTCTATCCCCCCCACGCTCTCTCTCTCTCTGTCTCTCTATCTCTCTCTGTCTTTCTCTCTGTCTGTCTCTCTCTCTCTCTGTCTCATTCACTCCCTATCTCTCTCTCTCTGTCTCTCTGTCTCTCTCTCTCTCTGTCTCTCTCTCTCTGTGTCTCTGAGTTTCTCTCTGTCTCTCTGTATCTCTCTCCTGTCTCTTTCCATCTCTTTCTCTCTCTCGGTCTCTCTTTCTCTCTCACTGTCTCTCTCTCTCTGTCCCTCCCTCTGTTCCCCGCTCTCTCTCTCTGTCTGTCTCTCTCACTATTCTGTCTCTCTCTCTCTCTCTCACTCTCCCTATCTCTCTCTATCCCTCTCTCTCTGTCTGTCTGTCTCTCTCCCCCTCTCTCTGACACTCTCTGCCTCTCTCTCTCTCTCTGTCACACTCACTCTCTCTGTCTCTCTCTCTCTCTCTCTCTCTGTCTTTCTTTCTCTCTCTGACTCTCTCTGTCTCTCTCTCTCTCTCTCCCTTTCTGTCTCTCACTCTGTGTGTGTGTCTCGCTCTCTCTCTCTAACCCTCTCTGTCTCTCTGTCTCTCTCTCTCTGACTCTATCTGTCTCTCTCTCTCGCTTCCTCTCTGTCTCTCTCTCAGTCTCTCTCTCCCTGTCTAAGTGTCTCTCCCTCTCTGTCTATCTCTGTATGTATGTCTATCAATCCCCAAACGAATCCCACTGCCCCGCTCTCTCCCCATAGTCCTGTATCAATCCCCAAACTAATCCCACTGCCCCGCTCTCTCCCCATAGTCCTGTATCAATCCTCAAACTAATCCCACTGCCCCGCTCTCTCCCCATAGTCCTGTATCAATCCTCAAACTAATCCCACTGCCCCGCTCTCTCCCCATAGTCCTGTATCAATCGCAAACTAATCCCACTGCCCCGCTCTCTCCCCATAGTCCTGTATCAATCCCCAAACTAATCCCACTGCCCCGCTCTCTCCCCATAGTCCTGTATCAATCGCAAACTAATCCCACTGCCCTGCTCTCGCCTCATAGTCCTGTATCAATCCCCAAACTAATCCCACTACCCCGCTCTCTCCCCATAGTCCTGTATCAATCCCCAAACTAATCCCACTGCCCCCTCTCTCCCCATAGTCCTGTATCAATCTCCCAAACTAATCCCACTGCCCCACTCTCTCCCCATAGTCCTGTATCAATCCCCAAACTAATCGCACTGCCCCGCTCTCTCCCCATAGTCCTGTATCAATCTCCAAACTAATCTCACTGCCCCGCTCTCTCCCCATAGTCCTGTATCAATCTCCAAACAAATCCCACTGTCCCACTCTCTCCCCATAGTCCTGTATCAATCTCCAAACTAATCCCACTGCCCTGCTCTCTCCCCATAATCCTGTATCAATCCCCAAACTAATCCCACTGCCCCGCTCTCTCCCCATAGACATGTATCAATCCCCAAACTAATCCCACTGCCCCGCTCTCTCCCCATAGTCCTGTGTCAATCCCCAAACTAATCCCACTGCCCCTCTCTCTCCCCATAGTCCTGTATCAATCCCCAAACTAATCCCACTGCCCCGCTCTCTCCCCATAGTCCTGTATCAATCTCCAAACTAATCCCACTGCCCCGCTCTCTCCCCATAGTCCTGTATCAATCTCCAAACTAATCCCACTGCCCCGCTCTCTCCCCATAGTCCTGTATCAATCCCCAAACTAATCCCACTGCCCCGCTCTCTCCCCATAGTCCTGTGTCAATCCCCAAACTAATCCCACTGACCCGCTCCCTCCCCATAGTCCTGTATCAATCGCCAAACTAATCCCACTGCCCCACTCTCTCTCCATAGTCCTGTATCAATCCCCAAACTAATCCCACTGCCCCGCTCTCTCCCCATAGTCCTGTATCAATCGCAAACTAATCCCACTGCCCCGCTCTCTCCCCATAGTCCTGTATCAATCCCCAAACTAATCCCACTGCCCCGCTCACTCCCCATTGTCCTGTATCAATCCCCAAACTAATCCCACTGCCCCGCTCACTCCCCATAGTCCTGTATCAATCCCCAAACTAATCCCACTGCCCCGCTCTCTGCCCATAGTCCTGTATCAATCCCCAAACTAATCCCACTGCCCCGCTCTCTCCCCATAGTCCTGTATCAATCCCCAAACTAATCCCACTGTCCCGCTCTCTCCCCATAGTACTGTATCAATCCCCAAACTAATCCCACTGCCCCGCTCTCTCCCCATAGTCCTGTATCAATCGCAAACTAATCCCACTGCCCCGCTCTCTCCCCATAGTCCTGTATCAATCCCCAAACTAATCCCACTGCCCCGCTCTCTCCCCATAGTCCTGTATCAATCCCCAAACTAATCCCACTGCCCCCTCTCTCCCCATAGTCCTGTATCAATCTCCCAAACTAATCCCACTGCCCCACTCTCTCCCCATAGTCCTGTCTCAATCCCCAAACTAATCGCACTGCCCCGCTCTCTCCCCATAGTCCTTTATCAATCTCCAAACTAATCTCACTGCCCCGCTCTCTCCCCATAGTCCTGTATCAATCTCCAAACAATTCCCACTGCCCCGCTCTCTCCCCTTAGCCTTGTATCAATCTCCAAACTAATCCCACTGCCCCACTCTCTCCCCTTAGCCTTGTATCAATCTCCAAACTAATCCCACTGCCCCGCTCTCTCCCTATTGTCCTGTATCAATCCCCAAACTAATCCCACTGTCCCACTCTCTCCCCATAGTCCTGTATCAATCTCCAAACTAATCCCACTGCCCCGCTCTCTCCCCATAGTCCTGTATCAATCTCCAAACTAATCCCACTGCCGCACTCTCTCCCCATAGCCCTGAATCAATCCCCAAACTAATCCCACTGCCCCGCTCTCTCCCCATAATCCTGTATCAATCCCCAAACTAATCCCACTGCTCCGCTCTCTCCCCATAGTCCTGTATCAATCCCCAAACTAATCCCACTGCCCTGCTCTCTCCCCATAGTCCTGTATCAATCCCCAAACTAATCCCACTGCCCCGCTCTCTCCCCATAGTCCTGTATCAATCTCCAAACTAATCCCACTGTCCCGCTCTCTCCCCATAGTCCTGTATCAATCCCCAAACTAATCCCACTGCCCCGCTCTCTCCCCATAGTCCTGTATCAATCCCCAAACTAATCCCACTGCCCCGCTCTCTCCCCATAGTCCTGTATCAATCCCCAAACTAATCCCACTGCCCCGCTCTCTCCCCATAGTCCTGTATCAATCCCCAAACTAATCCCACTGCCCCGCTCTCTCCCCATAGTCCTGTGTCAATCCCCAAACTAATCCCACTGCCCCTCTCTCTCCCCATAGTCCTGTGTCAATCCCCAAACTAATTCCACTGCCCCGCTCTCTCCCCATAGTCCTGTATCAATCCCCAAACTAATCCCACTGCCCCGCTCTCTCCCCATAGTCCTGTGTCAATCCCCAAACTAATCCCACTGACCCGCTCTCTCCCCATAGTCCTGTATCAATCGCCAAACTAATCCCACTGCCCCACTCTCTCTCCATAGTCCTGTATCAATCCCCAAACTAATCCCACTGCCCCGCTCTCTCCCCATAGTCCTGTATCAATCGCAAACTAATCCCACTGCCCCGCTCTCTCCCCATAGTCCTGTATCAATCCCCAAACTAATCCCACTGCCCCGCTCACTCCCCATTGTCCTGTATCAATCTCCAAACTAATCCCACTGCCCCGCTCTCTCCTCATAGTCCTGTATCAATCCCCAAACTAATCCCACTGCCCCGCTCTCTGCCCATAGTCCTGTATCAATCCCCAAACTAATCCCACTGCCCCTCTCTCTCCCCATAGTCCTGTATCAATCCCCAAACTAATCCCACTGCCCCGCTCTCTCCCCATAGTACTGTATCAATCCCCAAACTAATCCCACTGCCCCGCTCTCTCCCCATAGTCCTGTATCAATCGCAAACTAATCCCACTGCCCCGCTCTCTCCCCATAGTCCTGTATCAATCCCCAAACTAATCCCACTGCCCCGCTCTCTCCCCATAGTCCTGTATCAATCCCCAAACTAATCCCACTGCCCCGCTCTCTCCCCATAGTCCTGTATCAATCTCCAAACTAATCCCACTGCCCCGCTCTCTCCCCATAGTCCTGTATCAATCCCCAAACTAATCCCACTGCACCGCTCTCTCCCCATAGTCCTGTATCAATCCCCAAACTAATCCCACTACCCCGCTCTCTCCCCATAATCCTGTATCAATCGCAAACAAATCCCACTGCCCCGCTCTCTTCCCATAGTCCTGTATCAATCCCCAGACTAATCCCACTGTCCCGCTCTCTCCCCATAGTCCTGTATCAATCTCCCAAACTAATCCCACTGCCCCACTCTCTCCCCATAGTCCTGTATCAATCCCCAAACTAATCCCACTGCCCCGCTCTCTCCCCATAGTCCTGTATCAATCTCCCAAACTAATCCCACTGCCCCGCTCTCTCCCCATAGTCCTGTATCAATCTCCAAACTAATCTCACTGCCCCGCTCTCTCCCCATAGTCCTGTATCAATCTCCAAACAAATCCCACTGCCCCGCTCTCTCCCCTTAGCCTTGTATCAATCTCCAAACTAATCCCACTGCCCCACTCTCTCCCCTTAGCCTTGTATCAATCTCCAAACTAATCCCACTGCCGCACTCTCTCCCCATAGCCCTGAATCAATCCCCAAACTAATCCCACTGCCGCACTCTCTCCCCATAGCCCTGAATCAATCCCCAAACTAATCCCACTGCCTCGCTCTCTCCCGATAGTCCTGTATCAATCCCCAAACTAATCCCACTGCCCCGCTCTCTCCCCATAGTCCTGTGTCAATCCCCAAACTAATCCCACTGCCCCTCTCTCTCCCCATAGTCCTGTGTCAATCCCCAAACTAATTCCACTGCCCCGCTCTCTCCCCATAGTCCTGTGTGAATCCCCAAACTAATCCCACTGACCCGCTCTCTCCCCATAGTCCTGTATCAATCCCCAAACTAATCCCACTGCCCCACTCTCTCTCCATAGTCCTGTATCAATCCCCAAACTAATCCCACTGCCCCGCTCTCTCCCCATAGTCCTGTATCAATCGCAAACTAATCCCACTGCCCCGCTCTCTCCCCATAGTCCTGTATCAATCCCCAAACTAATCCCACTGCCCCGCTCACTCCCCATTGTCCTGTATCAATCTCCAAACTAATCCCACTGCCCCGCTCTCTCCTCATAGTCCTGTATCAATCCCCAAACTAATCCCACTGCCCCGCTCTCTGCCCATAGTCCTGTATCAATCCCCAAACTAATCCCACTGCCCCGCTCTCTCCCCATAGTCCTGTATCAATCCCCAAACTAATCCCACTGCCCCGCTCTCTCCCCATAGTCCTGTATCAATCCCCAAACTAAGCCCACTGCCCCGCTCTCTCTCCATAGTCCTGTATCAATCCCCAAACTAATCCCACTGCCCCGCTCTCTCTCCATAGTCCTGTATCAATCCCCAAACTAATCCCACTGCCCCCCTCTCTCCCCATAGTCCTGTATCAATCTCCAAACTAACCTCACTGCCCCGCTCTCTCCCCATAGTCCTGTATCAATCCCCAAACTAATCCCACTGCCCCGCTCTCTCCCCATAGTCCTGTATCAATCTCCAAACTAATCCCACTACCCCGCTCTCTCCCCATAGTCCTGTATCAATCCCCAAACTAATCCCACTGCCCCGCTCTCTCCCCATAGTCCTGTATCAAACCACAAACTAATCCCACTGCCCCGCTCTCTCCCCATAGTCCTGTATCAATCTCCAAACTAATCCCACTGCCTCACTCTCTCCCCATAGCCCTGTATCAATCCCAAAACTAATCCTACTGCCCCGCTCTCTCCCCATAGTCCTGTATCAATCCTCAAACTAATCCCACTGCCCTGCTCTCTCCCCATAGTCCTGTATCAATCCCCAAACTAATCCCACTGCCCTGCTCTCTCCCCATAGTCCTGTATCAATCTCCAAACTAATCCCACTGACCCGCTCTCTCCCCATAGTCCTGTATCAATCTCCAAACTAATCCCACTGCCCCGCTCTCTCCCCATAGTCCTGTATCAATCCCCAAACTAATCCCACTGCCCCGCTCTCTCCCCATAGTCCTGTATCAATCCCCAAACTAATCTCACTGCCCTGCTCTCTCCCCATAGTCCTGTATCAATCCCCAAACTAATCCTACTGTCCCGCTCTCTCCCCATAGTCCTGTATCAATCCCCAAACTAATCCCACTGTCCCGCTCTCTCCCCATAGTCCTGTATCAAACCCTAAACTAATCCCACTGCCCCGCTCTCTCCCCATAGCCCTGTCTCAATCCCCAAACTAATCCCACTGCCCCGCTCTCTCCCCATAGTCCTGTATCAATCCCAGAATCGATACAGAAAGTGAGACAGACAGAGAGAGAGAGAGACACACACACACACACACTCTCTCTCCCTCTCGCTCTCTCTCACTGTCTATCTCTCTGTCTCTCACACTCTCTCTGTTCCTCTCTTTCACTCTGTCCCTCTCTCTGTCTCGCCCTATTTCTGTCTCTCTCTCTCTCTCTCTCTCTCTGTCTCTCTCTCACTCTGTATCTCTCTTTCTCGCTCTTTCTCTCTTTCTGTCCCTCTCTCTGTTCCTCTCGCTCTCTCTCTCTCTCTCTCTCTCCCTCTCTCTTTCCCTCTCTCTGTCCTTCTCCCTATCTCCCTCTCTCTCTCTGTGCCTCTCTCTCTCTCTGTCCTACAATCTCTATCTCTCTGTCTCTCTCTCTCTCTCTCCCTGTGTTTCTCTCTCTCTTTCTGTCTCTCTTCCTCTTTCTCTCTATCCCTCTCTCTCTCTATCCCCCTCTTTCTCTCTCCTGCATTTTTCTATCACTCTCTCTCTCTGTCTCCCTCTCTATATATATATATATAACTCTCTGTCTCTATCTCTCTATCTCTCTCACTCTCTCATTTTCTCACTCACTGTCTATCTCTCTCTGTCTCTAACTCTCTGTCTCTCTCTCTCTCTTTCTCCGTTTCTTGCTCTCTCTCTGTCTCTCTGTCTCTCTCACTCACTCATTTTCTCTCTCTCTGTCTGTCTCTCTCTGTCTCTCTCTCTCTGTCTCTCTCACTCTCTCTCTCTCTTTATCTGTTTCTATCTCTCTCTCTCTCTCTCTCTGTCTCTCTCTCTCTCTGTGTCTCTGAGTTTCTCTCTGTCTCTCCCCTGTCTCTTTCCATCTTTCTCTCTCTCGCTCTATCTCTGTCTCTCTCTATCTCTCTCTCTCTCACTGTCTCTCTCACTCTCTCTCTCTATCTATCTGTCTCTCTTTCTGTCGTCTCTCTCTCTCTGTCCCTCTCTCCCTATCTCTCTCTATCCCCCTTTCTCTCTGTCTGTTTCACTCTACCTCTCTCTGACACTCTCTGTCTCTCTCTGTCTCTCAGTCACACTCACTCTCTCTGTCTCTCTCTCTGCCTCGTTCTCTCGCTCTGTCTCTCTCTCAGACTTGTTCTCTCTGTCTCGCTCTGTCTTTCTCCTCTCTCTGTCTCTCTCTCTCGCTCTGTCTCTCTCCTTCTCTCTCTCTCTGTCTCATTCCCTCTCTGTCTCTCTCTTCCTATCTCTCTCTATCCCTCTCTCCCACTCTCCTGTCTCTTTCCATCTCTCTCTGTCTCTCTATTTGTCTGTCTCTCTCTTTCTCTGTCTCTGTCACTCTCTCTCTCTCCCTCTCTCTGTCCCTCTCTCTGTGTTTCTCTCTCTGTCTCTCTCCCTCACTCTCTCCTGTCTCTTTCCATCTCTCTCTCATTCTATCTCCCTCTCTCTTTCTCTCTCTCTGTCTCTCTCTCTCTCTGACAGCCTCGCTCTGTCTCTCTCTCTCTCTCTATCTGTTTCTATCTCTCTGTCTCTCGCTCTCTTTCTCTCTCCCTCTATCTCTGTCTCTCTATCTCTCTCTCTCTCTGTTTCTCCCTCTCTCTCTCTGTCTCTCTCCCTCTCTGTGTTTCTCCCTCTCTTTCTCTGTCTCTCCCCCTCTCTCAACATCCGTCTCTCTTCCTATCCCTCTCTCTCTCTATCACTATCGCTCTCTGTCTCCCTCTCTCTCTCTCTCCTGTTTCTTTCCATCTCTTGCTCTCTATTTCTTTCTCTCTGTCCCCCCCACGCTCTCTCTCTCTCTGTCTCTCTATCTCTCTCTGTCTTTCTCTCTGTCTGTCTCTCTCTCTCTCTGTCTCATTCACTCCCTAGCTCTCTCTCTCTGTCTCTCTGTCTCTCTCTCTCTGTCTCTCTCTCTATCCCTCTCTCTCTATCCCTCTCTCTCACTCCCTCTCTCTCTCTGTGTCTCTGAGTTTCTCTCTGTCTCTCTGTATCTCTCACCTGTCTCTTTCCATCTCTTTCTCTCTCTCGGTCTCTCTTTCTCTCTCACTGTCTCTCTCTCTCTGTCCCTCCCTCTGTTCCCCGCTCTCTCTCTCTGTCTCTCTCACTATTTCTGTCTCTCTCTCTCTCTCACTCTCCCTATCTCTCTCTATCCCTCTCTCTCTGTCTGTCTGTCTCTCTCCCCCTCTCTCTGACACTCTCTACCTCTCTCTCTCTCTCTGTCACACTCACTCTCTCTGTCTCTCTCTCTCTCTCTCTCTCTGTCTTTCTTTCTCTCTCTGACTCTCTCTCTCTCTCTCTCCCTTTCTGTCTCTCACTCTGTGTGTGTGTCTCGCTCTCTCTCTCTGACCCTCTCTGTCTCTCTGTCTCTCTCTCTTTGACTCTATCTGTCTCTCTCTCTCTCTTCCTCTCTGTCTCTCTCTCAGTCTCTCTCTCCCTGTCTAAGTGTCTCTCCCTCTCTGTCTCTCTCTGTATGTCTATCAATCCCCAAACTAATCCCACTGCC
This sequence comes from Pristiophorus japonicus, assembly GCF_044704955.1. Taxonomy (NCBI): domain Eukaryota; kingdom Metazoa; phylum Chordata; class Chondrichthyes; family Pristiophoridae; genus Pristiophorus; species Pristiophorus japonicus. Next base: position 125,655 of record NW_027254608.1, read on the forward strand.
CCGCTCTCTCCCCATAGTCCTGTATCAATCCCCAAACTAATCCCACTGCCCCGCTCTCTCCCCATAGTCCTGTATCAATCCCCAAACTAATCCCACTGTCACGCTCTCTCCCCATAGTCCTGTATCAATCCCCAAACTAATCCCACTGCCCCGCTCTCTCCCCATAGTCCTGTATCAATCCCCAAACTAATCCCACTGCCCCGCTCTCTCCCCATAGTCCTGTATCAATCCTCAAACTAATCCCACTGCCCCGCTCTCTCCCCATAGTCCTATATCAATCCCCAAACTAATCCCACTGTCCCGCTCTCTCCCCATAGCCCTGTATCAATCCCCAAACTAATCCCACTGCCCCGCTCTCTCCCCATAGTCCTGTATCAATCCCCAAACTAATCCCACTGCCCCGCTCTCTCCTCATAGTCCTCTATCAATCCCAAACTAATCCCACTGCCCCGCTCTCTCCCCATAGTCCTATATCAATCCCCAAACTAATCCCACTGTCCCGCTCTCTCCCCATAGTCCTGTCTCAATCCCCAAACTAATCCCACTGCCCCGCTCTCTCCCCATAGTCCTGTATCAATCCCCAAACTAATCCCACTGCCCCGCTCTCTCCTCATAGTCCTGTATCAATCTCCAAACTAATCCCACTGCCCCGCTCTCTCCCCATAGTCCTGTATCAATCCCCAAACTAATCCCACTGCCCCGATCTCTCCCCATAGTCCTGTATCAATCTCCAAACTAATCCCACTGCCCCCCTCTCTCCCCATAGTCCTGTATCAATCCCCAAACTAATCCCACTGCCCCGATCTCTCCCCATAGTCCTGTATCAATCTCCAAACTAATCCCACTGCCCCCCTCTCTCCCCATAGTCCTGTATCAATCCCCAAACTAATCCCACTGCTCCGCTCTCTCCCCATAGTCCTGTATCAATCCCCAAACTAATCCCACTGCCCCGCTCTCTCCCCATAGTCCTGTATCAATCCCCAAACTAATCCCACTGCCCCGCTCTCTCCCCATAGTCCTGTATCAATCGCAAACTAATCCCACTGCCCCGCTCTCTCCCCATAGTCCTGTATCAATCCCCAAACTAATCCCACTGCCCCGCTCTCTCCTCATCGTCCTGTATCAATCTCCAAACTAATCCCACTGCCCCGCTCTCTCCCCATAGTCCTGTATCAATCCCCAAACTAATCCCACTGCCCCCCTCTCTCCCCATAGTCCTGTATCAATCCCCAAACTAATCCCACTGCTCCGCTCTCTCCCCATAGTCCTGTATCAATCCCCAAACTAATCCCACTGCCCCGCTCACTCCCCATAGTCCTGTATCAATCCCCAAACTAATCCCACTGCCCCGCTCTCTCCCCATAGTCCTGTATCAATCGCAAACTAATCCCACTGCCCCGCTCTCTCCCCATAGTCCTGTATCAATCCCCAAACTAATCCCACTGCCCCGCTCTCTCCTCATCGTCCTGTATCAATCCCCAAACTAATCCCACTGCCCCGCTCTCTCCCCATAGTCCTGTATCAATCCCCAAACTAATCCCACTGCCCCGCTCTCTCCCCATAGTCCTGTATCAATCCCCAAACTAATCCCACTGCCCCACTCTCTCCCCATAGTCCTGTATCAATCTCCAAACTAATCCCACTGCCCTGCTCTCTCCCCATAGTCCTGTATCAATCCCCAAACTAATCCCACTGACCCGCTCTCTCCCCATAGTCCTGTATTAATCCCCAAACTAATCCCACTGCCCCGCTCTCTCCTCATAGTCCTGTATCAATCCCCAAACTAATCCCACTGCCCCGCTCTCTCCCCATAGCCCTGTATCAATCTCCAAACGAGCTCTCTCTCTGTCTCTCTCTGTCTCTCTCTCTCTCTCTCTGTCTCTCTCTATCGCTCTCTCTGTCTCTCTGTCTCTGTCTCCCTCCCTCTGTCTCTAGCTCTCTGTCTGTCTCTTTCTATCTCACTCTCTCTCTCTGTCTCACTCGTTCTGTCTGTCTCTCTCTCTCTCTCTCTGTACCTGTCTCTCGCTCCCTCTCTCTCTCTCTGTCACTCTCTTGGTCTTTCTGTCTCTCCCTGTCTGTCTCTGTCTTTTCCCCTCTCTCTCTCTCTCTCTCTGTCTGTGCTTCTCTCTCTCTCTAACAATCTCTGTCTCTCTCTGACTATCTCCTTCTGTCTCTCTCTCACTGTCTCTCTGTCTCTCTCTCTCTCTCTCTGTCACCCTCTCTTTCTCTCGCTCTCACTCTCTCTCTCACTGTGTTTCTCTCTCTCTATCTCTATTTCTGTGTTTCTCTCTCTCTATCTCTATTTCTGTCTCTCCAGCTCTCTGTCTCTCTCTGTCTCTCATTCTCTGTCTCTCTCTCTCTCTCGCTCTCCCTCTCTCACTCTATCTCTCCCTGTCTTTAACTTTGTCTATCCCTCACTATCTATCTCTCTCTCTATCAATCTCTCTCTCTCTATCAATCCCTGTTTCTCTGTCATTCTCTCTCTCTCTCTCTGTCACCCTCTCTTTCTGTCTCTCTCTCTTTCCCTCTGTCTCTCGCTATCTCTGTATCTCTCCCTGACTTTATCTCTCTTTCCCTCTCTCTCTATCAATCTCTCTCCATCAATCTCTCTCTCTGTCAATATCTCTCTCTCTATCAATCCCTGTCTCTCTCTGACATTTTCTCTCTGTGTCTCTCTCTATGTCTCTCTCTTTGTCTCTCTCTATCTGTCTCTCTCTCTCTCCGTCACCCTCTCTTTCTGTCTCTCTCTCTCTGTTTCTTCCTCTCTCTCTCTATTCCTGTCTCTCTCGCGCTCTCTCTCTGTCGATCCTATCTCTCCTGTCTTTAACTTGTCCTTCACTCTCTCTCTATCAATCTCTCGCTGTGTCTCTGTCTCTCTCTCTCTGTCTCTCTCACTCTGTATCTCTCTCTCTTACGCTGTCTGTCTCTCTCTCTCTGTCTCTCTCTCTCTGTCTCTCTAGCTCTGTGTCTCTGTTTCACTCTCTCCCTGTCTCTCTCTCTCTCTGTCTCTCTCTCTCTCTGTATCTCTCTCTCTCTCTCTGTTTCACTCTCTCTGGTTTTTTCTCCATCTTTTCCTCTCTGTCCCTCTCTCCCTCTCGCTCTTTCTCTCTCTCTCTCTCTATATATATCTCTCCGTGTCTTTATTGCCATCTTTCCCTCTCTCCTATCCATCTCTCTCTCTCTCTGTCTCTCTCTCTGTCTCTCTATCTGTCTTTCCCTCTCTCTCTCTGTCTTTCTCTGTCTTTCTCTCTGTCTCTCTCTTGGTCTCTCTCTCTTTGTCTCTCTCTCTCTGTCTCTCTCTCTCTCTCTCTCTGTCTCTCTCTCTCTCTATTTCTCTCTCTCGCTCTGACTCTCTCTCTGTCTCTCTCTCTCTTGGTCTCTCTCTCTCTCTGTCTCTCTCTCTCTGTCGCTCTCTCTCTCTGTCTCTCTCTCTCTGCCTCTCTCTCTCTGCCTCTCTCTCTCTGCCTCTTCTCTCTCTGCCTCTCTCTCTCTGCCTCTCTCTATATCTCTCTCTCGCTCTGTCTCTCTATGTCTCTGTCTCTCTCTCGCTCTGCATTTTTCTCTGTCTCTCTCTCGCGCTCTCTCACCTTCTCTCTCTGAGTTTCTCTCTATATTGCTCCATCTCTCCCTCTCCCTCTGTCTCGCTCTCTCTCTGTATCTCTCCATAATTCTATCATTCTGTCTCTCTCTCTGTCTGCCTGCCTATCTCTGTCTCTCTCTCTATCTGTCTGCCGATCTCTCTCTGTCTCTCTCTGTCTCTCTCTCTGTCTCTCTCTGTCTCTATCTCTCTCTCTGTTTCCCTCTCTCTGACTCTCTCTCTATCTGTCTTTCCCTCCCTCTCGCTATCTCTCTCTCTGTCTCTCTCTCTGTCTTTCTCTCCATCTCTCTCTCTCTCTGTATCTCTCTATAATTCTGTCTCTCTCATTCGCTCTGTCAGTCTGCCTATCTCTGTCTCTCTCTCTCTGTCTCTCTCTCTGTCTCTCTCTCTGTGGCACTGTTTCACTCTCTCCCTCTCTCTCTTTCTCTCTATCTCTTTGTCTCTCTCTCTCTGTCTCTCTAGCTCTGTGTCTCTGTTTCACTCTCTCCCTGTCTCTCTCTCTCTCTCGCTCTGTCTCTCTCTGTCTCTCTCTCTCGCTCTGTATTTTTCTCTCTATCCCTCACTCTGTATATTTCTCTGTGTCTCTCTCTGTCTCGCTGTCTCTGTCTCTCTCTGCCTCTCTCTCTCTATATATCTCTCTTTGTTTCTCTCACTCTCTCTCACTCTGTCTCTCTCTCTCTCTTGCCCGCTCTCTCTCTCACTCTCTGTCTGCCTATCTCCCTCTCTCTTTCTCTCTCTCTTTCTCTCTGTCTCTCTCTCTCTCTCTCACTCTCTGTCTCCCTGTCTCTCTCCATATGTCTCTCTGTCTGTCTGCCTATCTCCCTCTCTCTTTTTTTCTCTCAATCTCTGTCTCTCTCTTGCTCTCTGTCTGTCTCTCTGTCTCTGTCTCTCTCTCTGTTTCACTCTCTCTCTCATTTTCTCTCCATCTTTTCCTCTCTGTCCCTCTCTCCCTCTCGCTCTGAATCTCTCTCTCTCTCTATATCTCTCCGTGTCTTTATCGCCAACTTTCCCTCTCTCTATCTCTCTCTCGGTCTCTCTCTCTCTATCTCTCTCTTGGTCTCTCTCTCTCGGTCTCTCTCTCGGTCTCTCTCTCGGTCTCTCTCTCTCTATCTCTCTCTCGGTCTCTCTCTCGGTCTCTCTCTCTCTCTCTCTCTGTCTCTCTCTCTGTCTGTCTCTCTCTGTCTCCCTCTCTCTGTCTCTCACTCTGTCTCTCTCTCTCTGTATCTTTCCATGTTTTATCTCCATGTCTTTCCCTCTCTCTCTATCAATTTATCTGTCTCTCTCTCTCTGTCTGTCTCTCTCTCTCTCTCTCTGTGTTTCCCTCTCTCTGACTCTCTCTCTCTGTCTCTATCTGTCTTTCCCTCCCTCTCGATATCTCTCTCTCTGTCTCTCTCTCTCTGTCTGTCTTTCTCGTGATCTTTCCCTCTCTCTCTCTCTCTTTCTCTGTCTCTCTCTCTGTCTCTCTCTCTTTCTCTGTCTCTCTCCATGTCTCTCTCTCTCTCTCTCGCTCTGTATTTTTCTCTGTCTCACTCCGTATATTTCTGTGTCTCTCTCTGTCTCTCTCTGTCTCTATCTCTATCTGTCTGCCTATCTCTATCTCTCTCTCTCTGTCACTCTGTCTCTTTCTCTCTCACACTGTGTCTCTCCCTTTCCCTCTTGTGCTATCTCTCACACTATCTCTGTCTCTCTCTCTTTCTCTCTCTGTCTATCTCTTTCCCTCTCTATATATCTCTATTTCTCTCTGTCTGTTTCTAGCTCTCTCGCTCTCTCTCTCTCTCTCTCGCTCTCTCTGTCTCTTTCCCTCGCTCTCTATCTCTCTGTCTTTCTCTGTCTTCCCCTCTGTCTCGCTCTCTCTCTGTTTCTCTGTGTCTCGCTCTGTCTCTCTCTCTGTCTCTCTCTGTCTTTCTGTGTCTTTCCGCCCCTCTCTCTATCTTTCTCTCTCTCAGTCTCTGTTTCTCTCTCTCTCTATCGTTCCCCCTCTCTCTGTCTCTCTGTCTCTCTCTCCCCCTCTCGCTTTGATTCTTTCTCTCTCTCTGTGTCTCTCTCTGACTTTATCTCCGTCTTTCCCTCACTCTCTCTATCTCTGTCTCTGCCTCTTTCTCTCTCTCTCTCTGCCTCTGTCTCTCTCACCCTCTCTGAGTCTCTCTCTCTCTATCTCTCTCTCCCACAATCTCTGTCTCTCTCTCTCTCTGTCTCTCTCTCTCGCTCTGTCTGTCTGCCTATCTCTGTCTCTCTCTCTCTCTCTCTGTCTCTCTCTCTCTCTCCCTCTCTGTCTCTCTCTGTCTTTCCGCCCATCTCTCTCTCTCTCCCATGGTCTCTGTTTCTCTCTCTCTCTCTCTGTCTCTCTCTGTCTTTCCGCCCATCTCTCTCTCTCTCCCATGGTCTCTGTTTCTCTCTATCTTTCCCTCTCAGTTATTCTCTCTCTCTCTCTCTCCCTCTTACTCTGTCTCTCCCTCTATTTCTCTGTATATCTCCCTCTCTTTCCCTCTCTCTATCAATCTCTCTCTCTATCAATCTCTCTCTCTCCATCAATCTCTCGCTATCAATCTCTGTCTCTCTCTGTCATTCTCTCTCTTTGTCTCTCTCTCTGTCTGTCTCTCTGTCTCTCTTTCTCTATCTCTCTCTCGCTGTCTCTCTCTCTCTCTGTGTTACCCTCTCTTTCTGTCCCTCTCTCTCACTCTCTCTGTGTTTCTCTCTCTCTCTCTTTCTCTATTTCTGTCTCTCTAGCTCTCTGTCTTTCTCTCTCTCTGTCTCTCACTCTCTGTCTCTCTCTCTCTCTCTCTCTCTGTCTCACTCTCTCTCTGTCTCCCTCTCTCTTTCTCTCTCTCGCTCTCTGTCTCTCTCTCGCTCTCTCTCTTTCTCTATCTCTCTCTCTCTGTCTTTCTCTCTGTCTCTGGATCTCTCTCCCTCGCTCTCTGTCTCTCTCGCTCTCCTCTCTCGCTCTCTGTCTTTCTCTCTCTCGCTCTCTCCCTCTCTCTCTCGCTCTCTGTCTCTCTCTCTCTGTCCCTCCCTCTGTTCCCATCTATCTCTCTCTCTCTATCTCTTTCACCAACTGTCTCTTTCTCTCTCTCACTCTGTATCGCTCTCTCTCTCTCTCTCTCTGTGTCTCTCTCTCTCCCTATCTCTATCCCTCTCTCTCTCTCTGTCTTTCTCTCTGTCTGTCTCTCTCTCTTTCTCTGTCTCTGTCAGTCTGTCTCTCTCTCGGTCTCTCTTTCTATCCCTCTCTCTCACTCTCTGTATCCCTTTCTCTCTCTATTCCTCTCCCTCTCTGTGTTTCTCACTCTGTCTCTCTCTCTCTCTCCTGTCTCTTTCCATCTCTCTCTCGCTCTATCTCCCTCTCTCTCTCTTTCTCTCTCTCTGTCTCTCTCTCTCTATCCGTTTCTATCTCTCTGTCTCTCGCTCTCTTGCTATCTCTGTCTCTCTATCTGTCTATCTCTCTCTCTCTCTGTGTTTCTCCCTCTTTCTCTGTGTTTCTCCCTCTCTCTCTCTCTCTCTCTCTCTGTCTCTCTCTCTCTCTGTCTCTCTCTCTCTCTGTCTCTCTCTCTGTCTCTCTCTCTCTCTCTGTCTCTCTCTCTATCCCTCTCTCTATCCCTCTCTCTCACTCCCTCTCTCTCTCTCTCTGTCTCTCTCTCTCTCTGTCTCTCTCTCTATCCCTCTCTCTCACTCCCTCTCTCTCTCTCTCTATCCCTCTCTCTCACTCCCTCTCTCTCTCTCTCTGTCTCTCTCTCTCTGTGTCTCTGAGTTTCTCTCTGTCTCTCTGTATCTCTCTCCTGTCTCTTTCCATCTCTTTCTCTCTCTCGGTCTCTCTTTCTCTCTCACTGTCTCTCTCTCTCTGTCCCTCCCTCTGTTCCCCGCTCTCTCTCTCTGTCTCTCTCACTATTTCTGTCTCTCTCTCTCTCTCACTCTCCCTATCTCTCTCTATCCCTCTCTCTCTCTCTGTCTGTCTCTCACCCCCTCTCTCTGACACTCTTTGCCTCTCTCTCTCTCTCTGTCACACTCACTCTCTCTGTCTCTATCTCTCTCTCTCTCTCTGTCTTGCTATCTCTGTCTCCCCCTCTGTCTCTTTCCATCTCTCTCTCTCTCTGTCTCTCTCTCTCTCTCTCTGTTGGGTTGGTGAGGCCTCTTCCAGTCGAAGAGCCAACACACAGTGTGGGAAGTGCTGCAATACCCCGCCAGGCCCGATAGGGGGAGCTGTACAGCGCCTCCAGCGGCTCAGCCAATGGCAGCAGCTCCTCTGCCTGATGGACAGCCCACTCAGCCAATAGTGAGCGCTCCCACGTGGGGCAGCAACCCACCCACTGGCCGGGGTTGATGGACAGCTGGACTGACCAATCGCCACTGCCGCCTGCCCACCTACTTCCGGCCCCGACCCAGCGTCATTGCGTCATTCCGCTCCAGCTCCCCCGGCTTCCGCGACAACCTGGAAGCGCCCTTAAAGCGAGGCCGCCCCAACACTGCACATTATGGTTGTGCACCGATAATTGTGAACAGGCCCAATTAAAGCGGGGACCGGATCAGTGCAAAGTCAGTGGGTGCGACAGGAGAGGAAAGGGGGCAAAGAAATGCAGTGGCAGCATCAGAGAAGGTAGGAAGGGGATCAATAGATCACAGAAAGCTTTCAATCACAGAATGAGAGTTTGGGATTGATACTGGGCTATGGGGAGGGAGCGGGGCAGTGAGAGAGAGAGAGATTTCTAAATATATATAAATCTCTGTCTCCCCGTCTGTCCCTCCAGCACGGGATAGATACAGAGATAATCTCCCTCTACACTGTCCATCAAACACTCCCAGGGCAGGTACAGGGGGTTAGATACAGAGATAATCTCCCTCCACACTGTCCATCAAACTCTCCCAGGGCAGGTACAGGGGTTAGATACAGAGTAAAGCTCCCTCTACACTGTCCCATCAAACACTCCCAGGGCAGGTACAGGGGGTTAGATACAGAGTAAAGCTCCCTCTACACTGTCCCATCAAACACTCCCAGGGCAGGTACAAGGGGTTAGATACAGAGTAAAGCTCCCTCTACACTGTCCCATCAAACACTCCCAGGGCAAGGTACAGGGGGTTAGATACAGAGTAAAGCTCCCTCTACACTGTCCCCATCAAACACTCCCAGGGCAGGTACAGGGGGTTAGATACAGAGTAAAGCTCCCTCTACACTGTCCCCATCAAACACTCCCAGGGCAGGTACAGGGGGTTAGATACAGAGTAAAGCTCCCTCTACACTGTCCCATCAAACACTCCCAGGGCAGGTACAGGGGGTTAGATACAGAGTAAAGCTCCCTCTACACTGTCCCATCAAACACTCCCAGGGCAGGTACAGCACGGGGTTAGATACGGAGATAAGAACATATGAAATAGGACCAGGAGTAGGCCATATGGCCCCTCGAGCCTGCTCCACCATTTAATACGATCATGTCTGATCCGATCATGGACTCAGCTCCACTTCCCTGCCCGCTCCCCATAAACCCTTATCCCTTATCGGTTAAGGGACTGTCTATCTCTGTCTTAAATTTATTCAATGTCCCAGCTTCCACAGCTCTCTGAGGCAGCGAGTTCCACAGATTTACAACCCTCTGAGAGAAGGAATTCCTCCTCATCTCAGTTTTAAATGGGCGGCCCCTTATTCTAAGACCATGCCCCCTAGTTCTAGTCTCCCCCATCAGTGGGAACATCCTCTCTGTATCCACCTTGTCGACCCCCTCATTATCTTATCCGTTTCATTAGTTAGTTACCTGCGGTCTTATAGTTAATTACATTTGGAGAGAGCACCTCTCTGTTTGTCTCTCTGTCTCACTCCCTCTATCTCCCTCTCCCACTCTCCCTCTCTCCAACTCTATCACTCCCATTGTGTCTCGCTGCCTCTCTCTCCTTCTGTCTCTGTCTTTCTCCCTCTCTCCCACTCTGTATCGCTTCATCGCTCTCTCTCTCTCGCTTTCTCTCTCTCTCTGTTTCTCTCCCTCTCTCTCTACCTCTCTCTCTCCCGCTCTCTCTCTATTGTTCTCTCCGTCTCTCTATCTCTCTCTGTCTCGCTCTCTCTCTCACACTGCATCCCTCCCTCTTTCTCCCTCCCTCTCTCTCTCTCTGTTCCTCCCTCTCTCTCTCAATCTATGTCTCGCTTTCGCACTCTCACACTATCTCTCTCTCTCGCTCTCTCAATGTCTCTCTATCTCTCTGCCTCTCAATCCCTGTCTCTCTCTCGCGCTCTCACGTTCTGTCTCTCTCTGTCTCTTTCTCTCTCTGTCTTTCTCTCTCTCCGTTTCTCACTTTCTCTCTTATCTGTCTTTCTCTCTATCTCTCTCGGTCTCATGATCTGTCTCTCTCTCTCTCTCTCTCTCTCTCGCTCTGTCTCTGTCTCTCTCTCCCTCTCGATCTCCATCTCTCTCTCTCTCCTCTCTCTCTCTCTCTGTCTCTCTCTCTGTCCCTCTCTATCTCCGTCTCTCTCTCTCTGTCTCTCTCTCTCTGTCTCTCCCTGTCTCCCTCAGTCTCTCGGACTCTGTAACAAGAGACTTGGTATAAAATGGTCACCACGCATCTCGTAAAATGGCTGCTCAATCTCACACAAACTAATCCCACTGTCCCGCTCTCTCCCCATAGTCCTGTATTAAACTCCAAACTAATCCCACTGCCCCGCTCTCTCCCCATAGCCCTGTATCAATCTCCAAACTAATCCCACTGCTCCGCTCTCTCCCCATAATCCTGTATCAATCCCCAAACTAATCCCACTGCCCCGCTCTCTCCCCATAGTCCTGTATCAATCCCCAAACTAATCCCACTGCCCCGCTCTCTCCCCATAGTCCTGTATCAATCCCCAAACTAATCCCACTGCCCCGCTCTCTCCCCACAGCCCTGTATCAATCCCCAAACTAATCCCACTGCCCCGCTCTCTCCCCATAGTCCTGTATCAATCCCCAAACTAATCCCACTGCCCCGCTCTCTCCCCATAGTCCTGTATCAATCCCCAAACTAATCCCACTGCCCCGCTCTCTCCCCATAGTCCTGTATCAATCTCCAAACTAATCCCACTGCCCCGCTCTCTCCCCATAGTCCTGTATCAATCCCCAAACTAATTCCACTGCCCCGCTCTCTCCCCATAGCCCTGTATCAATCCCCAAACTAATCCCACTGCCCCGCTCTCTCCCCATAGTCCTGTATCAATCCCAAAACTAATCCCACTGTCCCGCTCTCTCCCCATAGTCCTGTATCAATCCCCAAACTAATCCCACTGTCCCGCTCTCTCCTCATCGTCCTGTATCAATCCCCAAACTAATCCCACTGCCCCGCTCTCTCCACATAGTCCTGTATCAATCTCCAAACTAATCCCACTGCCCCGCTCTTTCCCCATAGTCCTGTATCAATCCCCAAACTAATCCCACTGCCCCGCTCTCCCCATAGTCCTGTATCAATCCCCAAACTAATCCCACTGCCCCGCTCTCCCCATAGTCCTGTATCAATCCCCAAACTAATCCCACTGCCCCGCTCTCTCCCCATAGTCCTGTATCAATCTCCAAACGAATCCCACTGCCCCGCTCTCCCCATAGTCCTGTATCAATCCCCAAACTAATCCCACTGCCACGCTCTCTCCCCATAGTCCTGTATCAATCCCCAAACTAATCCCACTGCCCCGCTCTCTCCCCATAGTCCTGTATCAATCCCCAAACTAATCCCACTGCCACGCTCTCTCCCCATAGTCCTGTATCAATCCCCAAACTAATCCCACTGCCACGCTCTCTCCCCATAGTCCTGTATCAATCCCCAAACTAATCCCACTGCCCCGCTCTCCCCATAGTCCTGTATCAATCCACAAAGTAATCCCACTGCCCCGCTCTCTCCCCATAGTCCTGTATCAATCCCCAAACTAATCCCACTGCCCCGCTCTCCCCATAGTCCTGTATCAATCCACAAAGTAATCCCACTGCCCCGCTCTCTCCCCATAGTCCTGTATCAATCCCCAAACTAATCCCACCACCCCGCTCTCTCCCCATAGTCCTGTATCAATCCCCAAACTAATCCCACTGCCCCACTCTCTCCCCATAGTCCGTTATCAATTCCCAAACTAATCCCACTGCCCCGCTCTCTCCCCATAGTCCTGTATCAATCCCCAAACTAATCCCACTGTCCCGCTCTCTCCCCATAGCTCTGTATCAATTCCCAAACTAATCCCACTGCCCCGCTCTCTCCCCATAGTCCTGTATCAATCCCCAAACTAATCCCACTGCCCCGGTCTCTCCCCATAGTCCTGTATCACACCCCAAACTAATCCCACTGCCCCGCTCTCTCCCCATAGTCCTGTATCAATCTCCAAAACTAATCCCACTGCCCCGCTCTCTCGCCATAGTCCTGTATCAATCCCCAAACTAATCCCACTGCCCCGCTCTCTCCCCATAGTCCTGTATCAATCTCCAAAACTAATCCCACTGCCCCACTCTCTCCCCATAGTCCTGTATCAATCCCCAAACTAATCCCACTGCCCCGCTCTCTCCCCATAGTCCTGTATCAATCTCCAAAACTAATCCCACTGCCCCGCTCTCTCCCCATAGTCCTGTATCAATCCCCAAACTAATCCCACTGCCCCGCTCTCTCCCCATAGTCCTGTATCAATCCCCAAACTAATCCCACTGCCCCGCTCTCTCCCCATCGTCCTGTATCAATCTCCAAACTAATCCCACTGCCCCGCTCTCTCCCCATAGCCCTGTATCAATCCCCAAACTAATCCCACTGTCCCGCTCTCTCCCCATAGTCCTGTATCAATCCCCAAACTAATCCCGCTGTCCCACTCTCTCCCCATAGTCCTGTATCAATCCCCAAACTAATCCCACTGCCCCGCTCTCTCCCCATCGTCCTGTATCAATCCCCAAACTAATCCCACTGCCCCGCTCTCTCCCCATAGTCCTGTATCAATCCCCAAACTAATCCCACTGCCCCGCTCTCTCCCCATAGTCCTGTATCAATCTCCAAACTAATCCCACTGCCCCGCTCTCTCCCCATAGTCCTGTATCAATCCCCAAACTAATCCCACTGCCCCACTCTCTCCCCATAGTCCTGTATCAATCCCCAAACTAATCCCACTGCCCCGCTCTCTCCCCATAGTCCTGTATCAATCTCCAAACTAATCCCACTGCCCCGCTCTCTCCCCATAGTCCTGTATCAATCCCCAAACTAATCCCACTGTCCCGCTCTCTCCCCATAGTCCTGTATCAATCTCCAAACTAATCCCACTGCCCCGCTCTCTCCCCATAGTCCTGTATCAATCCCCAAACTAATCCCACTGCCCCGCTCTCTCCCCATAGTCCTGTATCAATCTCCAAACTAATCCCACTGCCCCGCTCTCTCCCCATAGTCCTGTATCAATCCCCAAACTAATCCCACTGCCCCGCTCTCTCCCCATAGTCCTGTATCAATCCCCAAACTAATCCCACTGCCCCGCTCTCTCCCCATAGTCCTGTATCAATCACCAAACTAATCCCACTGCCCCGCTCTCTCCCCATAGTCCTGTATCAATCCCCAAACTAATCCCACTGCCCCGCTCTCTCCCCATGGCCCTGTATCAATCCCCAAACTAATCCCACTGCCCCGCTCTCTCCCCATAGTCCTGTATCAATCCCCAAACTAATCCCACTGCCCCGCTCTCTCCCCATAGCCCTGTATCAATCCCCAAACTAATCCCATTGCCCCGCTCTCTGCCCATAGCCCTGTTTCAATCCCCAAACTAATCCCACTGCCCCGCTCTCTCCCCATAGTCCTGTATCAATCTCCAAACTAATCCCACTGCCCCGCTCTCTCCCCATAGTCCTGTATCAATCCCCAAACTAATCCCACTGCCCCGCTCTCTCCCCATAGTCCTGTATCAATCCCAGAATCGATACAGAAAGTGAGACAGACAGAGAGAGAGAGAGAGACACACACACACATTCTCTCTCTCCCTCTCACTCTATCTCACTGTCTCTCTCTCTGTCTCTCTCACTCTCCCTCTCTCTGTTCTTATCTTTCACTCTGTCCCTCTCTCTGTCTCGCCCTATTTCTGTCTCACTCTCTCTCTCTCTCTGTCTCTCTCTCTCTCTGTATCTCTCTTTCTCGCTCTTTCTCTCTCTCTCACTCTGTATCTCTCTTTCTCGCTCTTTCTCTCTCTCTGTCCCTCTCTCTGTTCCTCTCGCACTCTCTCTCTCTCTTTCCCTCTCTCTGTCCTTCTCCCTATCTCCCTCTCTCTCTCTGTGCCTCTCTCTCTCTGTCCTACAATCTCTATCACTCTGTCTCTGTCTCTCTCTCTCTCTCTTTCCCTGTGTTTCTCTCTTTCTTTCTGTCTCTCTCCCTCTTTCTCCCTATCCCTCTCTCTCTCTATCCCCCTCTCTCTCTATCCCTCTCTTTCTCTCTCTGTCTCTCTCTCTTGCATTTTTCCATCACTCTCTCTCTCTGTCCCTCTCTCTGTCTCCCTCTCTCTATATATATATAACTCACTGTCTCTATCTCTCTCTCTCTATCTCTCTCACTCTCTCATTTTCTCACTCTCTGTCTATCTCTCTCTGTCTCTAACTCTCTGTCTCTCTGTCTCTCTCTCTCTCTTTCTCCATTTCTTGCTCTCTCTCTCTGTCTCTCTGTCTCTCTCACTCACTCATTTTCTCTCTCTCTGTCTGTCTCTCTCTGTCTGTATCTCTCTGTCTCTCTCTCTCTCTCTCTATCTGTTTCTCGCTCTCTCTCGCTCTGTCTCTCTCTGTCTGTCTCTCTCTCTCTCTCTCTGTGTCTCTGAGTTTCTCTCTCTGTCTCTCCCCTGTCTCTTTCCATCTTTCTCTCGCTCTGTCTCTCTGTCTCTCTCTCTATCTCTCTCTCTCACTCTCTCTCTCTATCTATCTGTCTCTCTTTCTGTCGTCTCTCTCTCTCTGTCCCTCTCTCCCTATCTCTCTCTATCCCCCTTTCTCTCTGTCTGTTTCACTCTCCCTCTCTCTGACACTCTCTGTCTCTCAGTCACACTCACTCTCTCTGTCTCTCTCTCTGCCTCGTTCTCTCGCTCTGTCTCTCTCTCTGACTTGTTCTCTCTGTCTCTCTCTCTCTCGCTCTGTCTTTCTCCTTCTCTCTCTGTCTCTCTCTCTCGCTCTGTCTCTCTCCTTCTCTCTCTCTCTGTCTCACTCCCTCTCTGTCTCTCTCTTCCTATCTCTCTCTATCCCTCTCTCCCACTCTCCTGTCTCTTTCCATCTCTGTCTTTCTATCTGTCTGTCTCTCTCTCTTTCTCTGTCTCTGTCACTCTCTCTCTCTCCCTCTCTCTCTCCCTCTCTCTGTGTTTCTCTCTCTGTCTCTCTCCCTCTCTCTCTCCTGTCTCTTTCCATCTCTCTCTCATTCTATCTCCCTCTCTCTTTCTCTCTCTCTGTCTCTTTCCCTCTCTCTCTCCTGTCTCTTTCCATCTCTCTCTCATTCTATCTCCCTCTCTCTTTCTCTCTCTCTGTCTCTCTCTCTCTGACAGCCTCGCTCTGTCTCTCTCTCTCTCTATCTGTTTCTATCTCTCTGTCTCTCGCTCTCTTTCTCTCTCTCTCTATCTGTCTCTCTATCTGTCTCTCTCTCTCTGTTTCTCCCTCTCTCTCTCTCTGTCTCTCTCTCCCTCTCTCTGTGTTTCTCCCTCTCTTTCTCTGTCTCTCCCCCTCTCTCAAC
This sequence comes from Pristiophorus japonicus, assembly GCF_044704955.1. NCBI lineage: Eukaryota > Metazoa > Chordata > Chondrichthyes > Pristiophoridae > Pristiophorus > Pristiophorus japonicus. The sequence goes on from NW_027254608.1 coordinate 140,890, forward strand.
ATCCGTCTCTCTTCCTATCCCTCTCTCTCTCTATCACTCTCGCTCTCTGTCTCCCTCTCTCTCTCTCCTGTTTCTTTCCATCTCTTGCTCTCTCTTTTTTTCTCTCTGTCCCCCCCACGCTCTCCCTCTCTCTATCTCTCTCTCTGACACTCTATCTCTCTCTGTCTTTTTCTCCGTCCCTCTCTCTCTCTGTCTCTCTCTCTCTCTGTCTCATTCACTCCCTATCTCTCTCTCTCTGTCTCTCTGTCTCTCTCTCTCACTGTCTCTCTCTCTATCCCTCTCTCTCTATCCCTCTCTCTCTCTCTGTCTCTCTCTCTCTCTGTGTCTCCGAGTTTCTCTCTGTCTCTCTGTATCTCTCTCCTGTCTCTTTTCATCTCTTTCTCTCTCTCGGTCTCTCTTTCTCTCTCACTGTCTCTCTCTCTCTCTGTCCCTCCCTCTGTTCCCCGCTCTCTCTCTCATCTCTCTCACTATTTCTGTCTCTCTCTCTCTCTCTCACTCTTCCTATCTCTCTCTATCCCTCTCTCTCTGTCTGTCTGTCTGTCTCTCTCCCCCTCTCTCTGACACTCTCTGCCTCTCTCTCTCTCTCTGTCACACTCACTCTCTCTGTCTCTCTCTCTCTCTCCCTCTCTGTCTTTCTTTCTCTCTCTGACTCTCTCTGTCTCTCTCTCTCTCTCTCCCTTTCTGTCTCTCACTCTCTGTGTGTGTCTCGCTCTCTCTCTCTGACCCTCTCTGTCTCTCTGTCTCTCTCTCTCTGACTCTATCTGTCTCTCTCTCTCTCTTCCTCTCTGTCTCTCTCTCAGTCTCTCTCTCCCTGTCTAAGTGTCTCTCCCTCTCTGTCTCTCTCTGTCTGTATGTCTATCAATCCCTAAACTAATCCCACTGCCCTGCTCTCTCCCCATAGCCCTGCATCAATCCCTAAACTAATCCCAATGCCCCGCTCTCTCCCCATAGCCCTGTATCATTCCCCAAAATAATCCCACTGCCCCACTCTCTCCCCATAGTCCTGTATCAATCCCCAAACTAATCCCACTGCCCCGCTCTCTCCCCATACTCCTGTATCAATCCCCAAACTAATCCCACTGCCCCGCTCTCTCCCCATAGTCCTGTATCAATCCCCAAACTAATCCCACTGCCCCGCTCTCTCCCCATAGCCCTGTATTAATCCCCAAACTAATCCCACTGCCCTGCTCTCTCCCCATAGTCCTGTATCAATCCCCAAACTAATCCCACTGCCCCGCTCTCTCCCCATAGTCCTGTATCAATCCCCAAACTAATCCCACTGCCCCGCTCTCTCCCCATAGTCCTGTATCAATCCCCAAACTAATCCCACTGCCCCGCTCTCTCCCCATAGCCCTGTATCAATCTCCAAACGAGCTCTCTCTCTGTCTCTCTCTGTCTCTCTCTCTCTCTCTGTCTCTCTGTCTCACTCTCTCTGTCTCTCTCTGTCTCTGTCTCCCTCCCTCTGTCTCTAGCTCTCTGTCTGTCTCTTTCTATCTCACTCTCTCTCTCTGTCTCACTCGTTCTGTCTGTCTCTCTCACTCTCTCTCTGTACCTGTCTCTCGCTCCCTCTCTCTCTCTCTGTCACTCTCTTGGTCTTTCTGTCTCTCCCTG
>NW_027254608.1:150000-195000 GCF_044704955.1 Pristiophorus japonicus
CTCTGTGTCTCTCTCTGACTTTATCTCCGTCTTTCCCTCACTCTCTCTATCTCTGTCTCTATCTCTCTCTCTGCCTCTGTCTCTCTCTCTGTCGCTCTCTCTTTCTGTTTATATCTCTCTGCCTTTCTCTCTCTGCCTCTTTCTCTCTCTCTCTCTGCCTCTGTCTCTCTCACCCTCTCTCTCTGAGTCTCTCTCTCTCTATCTCTCTCTCCCACAATCTCTGTCTCTCTCTCTCTCTGTCTCTCTCTCTCGCTCTGTCTGTCTGCCTATCTCTGTCTCTCTGTCTTTCTGTGTCTTTCTCCCTCTCTCTCTCTCGTCTCTGTTTCTCTCTCTCTCTCTATTTCTCTGTCTCTCTCTCTCTCTCTCTGTCTCTCTTCCCCTCTAACTCGCTCTCTCTCTCTGTCTCTCTCTCTGTCTCTCTCTCTCTCTCTCTCTGTCTCTCTCTGTCTTTCCGCCCATCTCTCTCTCTCTCCCATGGTCTCTGTTTCTCTCTATCTTTCCCTCTCAGTTATTCTGTCTCTCTCTCTCTCCCTCTTACTCTGTCTTTCCCTCTATTTCTCTGTATATCTCCCTGTCTTTATCTCTATCTTTCCCTCTCTCTATCAATCTCTCTCTCTCTATCAATCTCTCTCTCTCTATCAATCTCTGTCTCTCTCTGTCTCTCTTTCTCTATCTCTCTCTCGCTGTCTCTCTCTCTCTCTGTGTTACCCTCTCTTTCTGTCCCTCTCTCACTCTCTCTGTGTTTCTCTCTCTCTCTCTTTCTCTATTTCTGTCTCTCTATCTCTCTGTCTTTCTCTCTCTCTGTCTCTCACTCTCTGTCTCTCTCTCTCTCTCTCTGTCTCACTCTCTCTCTGTCTCCCTCTCTCTTTCTCTCTCCCTCGCTCTCTGTCTCTCTCGCTCTCCTCTCTCGCTCTCTGTCTCTCTCTCTCTCGCTCTCTCCCTCTCTCTCTCGCTCTCTATCTTTCTATCTGTGTCCCTCCCTCTGTTCCCATCTATCTCTCTCTCTCTATCTCTCTCACCAACTGTCTCTTTCTCTCTCTCACTCTGTATCGCTCTCTCTCTCTCTCTCTCTCTGTCTCTCTCTCCCTATCTCTATCCCTCTCTCTCTCTCTCTCTGTCTCTCTCTCTGTCTGTCTCTCTCTCTTTCTCTCTCTCTGTCACTCTCTCTCTCTCTCTCTCTCGGTCTCTCTTTCTATTCCTCTCTCTCACTCTCTGTATCCCTTTCTCTCTCTATTCCTCTCCCTCTCTCTGTCCCTCTCTCTGTGTTTCTCTCTCTGTCTCTATCTGTCTCCCTCTCTCTCTCCTGTCTCTTTCCATCTCTCTCTCGCTCTATCTCCCTCTCTCTCTCTTTCTCTCTCTCTGTCTCTCTCTCTCTATCCGTTTCTATCTCTCTGTCTCTCGCTCTCTTGCTATCTCTGTCTCTCTATCTGTCTATCTCTCTCTCTCTGTGTTTCTCCCTCTCTCTCTCTCTCTGCCTCCCTCTCTCTCTCTGCCTCTCTCCCTCTCTCTCTGTGTTTCTCCCTCTCTCTCTCTCTCTGTCTCTCCCCCTCTCTCTCCATCCGTCTCTCTTCCTATCCCTCTCTCTCCCTGTCACTCTCCCTCTCTGTCTCTCTCTTTCTCTCTCTGTCTCTCTCTCTCTCTATCTCTCTCACCAACTCTCTCTGTCTCTCTCTCTCCCTCTTTCTCTCTCTCTCTCTATCTCTCTCTCCCTCTGTCTCTCTCTCTCTCCCTCTTTCTCTCTCTCTCTCCCTCTTTCTCTCTCTCTCTCTCTCTCTGTCTCTCTCTCTCTCTCTCTGTTGGGTTGGTGAGGCCTCTTCCAGTCGAAGAGCCAACACAAAGTGTGGGAAGTGCTGCAATACCCCGCCAGGCCCGATAGGGGGAGCTGTACAGCGCCTCCAGCGGCTCAGCCAATGGCAGCAGCCCCTCTGCCTGATGGACAGCCCACTCAGCCAATAGTCAGCGCGTCCACGTGGGGCAGCAACCCGCCCACTGGCCGGGGTTGATGGACAGCTGGACTGACCAATGGCAACTGCGCCTGCCCACCTACTTCCGGCCCCGACCCAGCGTCATTGCGTCATTCCGCTCCGGCTCCCCCGGCTTCCGCGACAACCTGGAAGCGCCCTTAAAGCGAGACCGCCCCAACACTACACATTATGGTTGTGCACCGATAATTGTGAACAGGCCCAATTAAAGCGGGGACCGGATGAGTGCAAAGTCAGTGGGTGCGACAGGAGAGGAAAGGGGGCAAAGAAATTCAGTGGCAGCATCAGAGAAGGTAGGAAGGGGATCAATAGATCACAGAAAGCTTTCAATCACAGAATGAGAGTTTGGGATTGATACTGGGCTATGGGGAGGGAGCGGGGCAGTGAGAGAGAGAGAGATTTCTAAATATATATAAATCTCTGTCTCCCCGTCTGTCCCTCCAGCACGGGATAGATACAGAGATAATCTCCCTCTACACTGTCCATCAAACTCTCCCAGGGCAGGTACAGGGGGTTAGATACAGAGTAAAGCTCCCTCTACACTGTCCCATCAAACACTCCCAGGGCAGGTACAGGGGGTTAGATACAGAGTAAAGCTCCCTCTACACTGTCCATCAAACACTCCCAGGGCAGGTACAGGGGGTTAGATACAGAGTAAAGCTCCCTCTACACTGTCCCATCAAACACTCCCAGGGCAGGTACAGCACGGGGTTAGATACAGAGTAAAGCTCCCTCTACACTGTCCATCAAACACTCCCAGGGCAGGTACAGGGGGTTAGATACAGAGTAAAGCTCCCTCCACACTGTCCATCAAACTCTCCCAGGGCAGGTACAGGGGGTTAGATACAGAGTAAAGCTCCCTCTACACTGTCCCATCAAACACTCCCAGGGCAGGTACAGGGAGTTAGATACAGAGATAATCTCCCTCCACACTGTCCATCAAACTCTCCCAGGGCAGGTACAGGGGGTTAGATACAGAGTAAAGCTCCCTCTACACTGTCCCATCAAACACTCCCAGGGCAGGTACAGGGAGTTAGATAGAGAGTAAAGCTCCCTCTACACTGTCCCATCAAACACTCCCAGGGCAGGTACAGGGGGTTAGATACAGAGTAAAGCTCCCTCTACACTGTCCCATCAAACACTCCCAGGGCAGGTACAGGGGGTTAGATACAGAGTAAAGCTCCCTCTACACTGTCCCATCAAACACTCCCAGGGCAGTTACAGCACGGGGTTAGATACAGAGTAAAGCTCCCTCTACACTGTCCATCAAACACTCCCAGGGCAGGTACAGGAGGTTAGATACAGAGTAAAGCTCCCTCTACACTGTCCATCAAACACTCCCAGGGCAGGTACAGGGGGTTAGATACAGAGTAAAGCTCCCTCTACACTGTCCCATCAAACACTCCCAGGGCAGGTACAGGGGGTTAGATACAGAGTAAAGCTCCCTCTACACTGTCCATCAAACACTCCCAGGGCAGGTACAGGGGGTTAGATACAGAGTAAAGCTCCCTCTACACTGTCCCATCAAACACACCCAGGGCAGGTACAGGGGGTTAGATACAGAGTAAAGCTCCCTCTACACTGTCTCATCAAACACTCCCAGGGCAGGTACAGGGGGTTAGATACAGAGTAAAGCTCCCTCTACACTGTCCCATCAAACACACCCAGGGCAGGTACAGGGGGTTAGATACAGAGTAAAGCTCCCTCTGCACTGTCCCATCAAACACACCCAGGGCAGGTACAGGGGGTTAGATACAGAGTAAAGCTCCCTCTACACTGTCCCATCAAACACTCCCAGGGCAGGTACAGCACGGGGTTAGATACAGAGTAAAGCTCCCTCTACACTGTCCCATCAAACACTCCCAGGGCAGGTACAGCACAGGGTTAGATACAGAGTAAAGCTCCCTCTACACTGTCCCATCAAACACTCCCAGGGCAGGTACAGGGGGTTAGATACAGAGTAAAGCTCCCTCTACACTGTCCCATCAAACACTCCCAGGGCAGGTACAGGGGGTTAGATACAGAGTAAAGCTCCCTCTACACTGTCCCATCAAACACTCCCAGGGCAGGTACAGCACGGGGTTAGATACGGAGATAAGAACATATGAAATAGGACCAGGAGTAGGCCATATGGCCCCTCGAGCCTGCTCCACCATTTAATACGATCATGTCTGATCCGATCATGGACTCAGCTCCACTTCCCTGCCCGCTCCCTATAAACCCTTATCCCTTATCGGTTAAGGGACTGTCTATCTCTGTCTTAAATTTATTCAATGTCCCGGCTTCCACAGCTCTCTGAGGCAGCGAGTTCCACAGATTTACAACCCTCTGAGAGAAGGAATTCCTCCTCATCTCAGTTTTAAATGGGCGGCCCCTTATTCTAAGACCATGCCCCCTAGTTCTAGTCTCCCCCATCAGTGGGAACATCCTCTCTGTATCCACCTTGTCGACCCCCTCATTATCTTATCCGTTTCATTAGTTAGTTACCTGCGGTCTTATAGTTAATTACATTTGGAGAGAGCACCTCTCTGTTTGTCTCTCTGTCTCACTCCCTCTATCTCCCTCTCCCACTCTCCCTCTCTCTCTCTCTCTCTCTATCTCTCCCATTCTGTCTCACTACCTCTCTCTCCCTCTGTCTCTATCTCTCTCCCTCTCTCCCACTCTGTATCGCTTCATCGCTCTCTCTCTCGCTTTCTCTCTCTCTCTGTTTCTCTCCCTCTCTCTCTACCTCTCACTCTCCCGCTCTCTCTCTATTGTTCTCTCTGTCTCTCTATCTCTCTCCGTCTCTCTCTGTCTCGCTCTCTCTCTCACACTGTATCCCTCCCTCTTTCTCCCTCCCTCTCTCTCTCTCTGTTCCTCCCTCTCTCTCTCAATCTCTGTCTCGCTTTCGCACTCTCTCACACTATCTCTCTCTCTCGCTCTCTCTCTGTCTCTCTATCTCGCTGCCTCTCAATCCCTGTCTCTCTCTCACGCTCTCACGTTCTGTCTCTCTCTCTGTCTCTCTCTGTCCCTTTCTCTCTCTGTCTTTCTCTCTCTCTGTTTCTCACTTTCTCTCTTATCTGTCTTTCTCTCTATCTCTCTCGGTCTCATGACCTGTCTCTCTCTCTCTCTCTCTCTCTCGCTCTGTCTCTGTCTCTCTCTCCCTCTCTATCTCCATCTCTCTCTCTCTCTCCTCTCTCTCTCTCTCTGTCTCTCTCTCTCTCTCCCTCTCTATCTCCGTCTCTCTCTCTCTGTCTCTCTCTCTCTGTCTCTCCCTGTCTCCCTCAGTCTCTCGGACTCTGAAACAAGAGACTTGGTATAAAATGGTCACCACGCATCTCGTAAAATGGCTGCTCAATCTCACACAAACTAATCCCACTGTCCCGCTCTCTCCCCACAGTCCTGTATCAATCCCCAAACTAATCCCACTGCCCCGCTCTCTCCCCATAGCCCTGTATCAATCCCCAAACTAATCCCACTGCCCCGCTCTCTCCCCATAGTCCCGTATCAATCCCCAAACTAATCCCACTGCCCCGCTCTCTCCCCATTGTCCTGTTTCAATCCCAAACTAATCCCACTGCCCCGCTCTCTCCCCACAGTCCTGTATCAATCCCCAAACTAATCCCACTGCCCCGCTCTCTCCCCATAGCCCTGTATCAATCCCCAAACTAATCCCACTGTCCCGCTCTCTCCCCATAGTCCTGTATCAATCCACAAAGTAATCCCACTGCCCCATTTTCTCCCCATAGTCCTGTATCAATCCCCAAACTAATCCCACTGCCCCGCTCTCTCCCATAGTCCTGTATCAATCCCAAAACTAATCGCAACTGCCCCGCTCTCTCCCCATAGCCTTCTATCAATCCCCAAACTAATCCCACTGCCCCGCTCTCTCCCCATAGTCCTGTATCAATCCCCAAACTAATCCCACTGCCCCGCTCTCTCCCCATAGTCCTGTATCAATCCACAAAGTAATCCCACTGCCCCGCTCTCTCCCCATAGTCCTGTATCAATCCCCAAACTAATCCCACTGCCCCGCTCTCTCCCCATAGTCCTGTATCAATCCCCAAACTAATCCCACTGCCCCGCTCTCTCCCCATAGTCCTGTATCAATCCCAAACTAATCCCACTGCCCCACTCTCTCCCCATAGTCCTGTATCAATCTCCAAACTAATCCCACTGCCCCGCTCTCTCCTCATCGTCCTGTATCAATCCCCAGACGAATCCCACTGCCCCGCTCTCTCCCCATAGTCCTGTATCAATCTCCAAACTAATCCCACTGCCCCACTCTCTCCCCATAGTCCTGTATCAATCTCCAAACTAATCCCACTGCCCCGCTCTCTCCTAATCGTCCTGTATCAATCCCCAAACTAATCCCACTGCCCCGCTCTCTCCCCATAGTCCTGTATCAATCCCCAAACTAATCCCACTGCCCCGCTCTCTCCCCATAGTCCTGTATCAATCCCCAAACTAATCCCACTGCCCCACTCTCTCTCCATAGTCCTGTATCAATCCCCAAACTAATCCCACTGCCCCGCTCTCTCCCCATAGTCCTGTTCCAATCCCCAAACTAATCCCACTGCCCCGCTCTCTCTCCATAGTCCTGTATCAATCCCCAAACTAATCCCACTGCCCTGCTCTCTCCCCATAGTCCTGTATCAATCTCCCAAACTAATCCCACTGCCCCGCTCTCTCCCCATAGTCCTGTATCAATCCCCAAACTAATCTCACTGCCCCACTCTCTCCCCATAGCCTTGTATCAATCTCCAAACTAATCCCACTGTTCCGCTCTCTCCCTATAGTCCTGTTTCAATCCCCAAACTAATCCCACTGCCCCGCTCTCTCCCCATAGTCCTGTATCAATCCCCAAACTAATCCCACTGCCCCGCTCTCTCCCCATAGTCCTGTATCAATCCCCAAACTAATCCCACTGCCCCGCTCTCTCCCCATAGTCCTGTATCAATCCCCAAACTAATCCCACTGTCCCGCTCTCTCCTCATAGTCCTGTATCAATCCCCAAACTAATCCCACTGACCCGCTCTCTCCCCATAGTCCTGTATCAATCCCCAAACTAATCCCACTGCCCCGCTCTCTCCCCATAGTCCTGTATCAATCCCCAAACTAATCCCACTGCCCCACTCTCTCTCCATAGTCCTGTATCAATCCCCAAACTAATCCCACTGCCCCGCTCTCTCCCCATAGTCCTGTTCCAATCCCCAAACTAATCCCACTGCCCCGCTCTCTCTCCATAGTCCTGTATCAATCCCCAAACTAATCCCACTGTCCCACTCTCTCCCCATAGTCTTGTATCAATCTCCAAACTAATCCCACTGCCCCTCTCTCCCCATAGTCCTGTATCAATCTCCAAACTAATCCCACTGCCCCTCTCTCCCCATAGTCCTGTATAAATCCCCAAACTAATCCCACTGCCCCGCTCTCTCCCCATAGTCCTGTATCAATCCCCAAACTAATCCCACTGCCCCGCTCTCTCCCCATAGTCCTGTTTCAATCCCCAAACAAATCCCACTGCCCCGCTCTCTCCCTATAGTCCTGTATCAATCCCCAAACTAATCCCACTGCCCCGCTCTCTCCCCATAGTCCTGTATCAATCCCCAAACTAATCCCACTGCCCCGCTCTCCCCATAGTCCTGTATCACTCCCCAAACTAATGCCACTGCCCCGCTCTCTCCCCATAGTCCTGTATCAATCCCCAAACTAATCCCACTGCCCTGCTCTCTCCCCATAGTCCTGTATCAATCTCCAAACTAATCCCACTGCCCCGCTCTCTCCCCATCGCCCTGTATCAAACTCCAAACTAATCCCACTGCCCCGCTCTCTCCCCATAGTCCTGTATCAATCCCCAAACTCTCTTTGACTCTCTCTGTATCACTCGCTCTCTCCCTATCTCTCTCTATTCCCGTAACTCTCTCTCTCTGACTCTCTCTGTCTGTCTCTCCCTCTCTCTCTTTGACTCTCTCTGTATCACTCTCTCTCTCCCTATCTCTCTCTATCCCCCGAACTCTCTCTCTCTGACTCTCTCTGTCTCTCTCTCTCTCTCTGACTCTCTCTGTCTCTCTCACTCTCTGACTCTCTCCGTCTCTCTCTGTCTCGCTCTCTCTCTGACTCTCGCTGTCTCTCTCTCTCTGACTCTCTCTGTCTCTCTCTCACTCTCTTGTCACTCTCTATCTCTCTCTCTCTCCCTCTCTGTCTCTCTCTCTCTCACTCTCTCTCTCTCTGTGTCTCTATTTCTATGTCTCTTTCTCTGTCTCTCTCTCTCTGTCTCTCCCTCTCTGTCTTTGACTCTCTCTGTCTCTCTCTCTCTCTCTCTATTTCTCTCACTCTCCATCTGACTATCTCTGTCTCTCTCTATCTCTGACTCTCTCTCTGACTCTCTCTTTCTCCCTCTCTGTCTCTCTCTCTCACTATCTCTCTCTCTCTGTCTCTCCCTCTCTCTCTTTGACTCTCTCTGTCTCTCTCTCTCTGACTCTCTCAGTCTCTCTCTCTCTCTCGCTGACTCTCTCCATCCATCTCTCTCTCTCTCTCTCTCTCTCTATCCCTCTCTCTGTCTCTCTCGCTCTCTCTCTGACTCTCTCTCTCTGACTCTCACCCTCTCTGTCTGTATGTCTGTTTCTTTCTCTGTATATCTCCCTCTCTCTCTCTCTGTGTCTCTCTGAAGCTCTCCCTGAACCACAGTGACAATGCACATACCGAACTTCAGTCATCCATTTTACATTTGTTAATGGTCGCCATTTGATGTTAACACTGGGAGATTGATTACAGAGACCGACTACTCTCTAATTTAACGTTAGCTGCTTAAAAGTGTACCTGCCCTGGGAGGGTTTGATGTGACAGTGTAGAGGGAGCTTTAATCTGTATCTAACCCCCTGTACCTGCCCTGGGAGTGTTTGATGGGACAGTGTAGAGGGAGCTTTACTCTGTATCTAACCCCCTGTACCTGCCCTGGGAGGGTTTGATGTGACAGTGTAGAGGGAGCTTTAATCTGCATCTAACCCCCTGTACCTGCCCTGGGAGTGTTTGATGGGACAGTGTAGAGGGAGCTTTACTCTGTATCTAACCCCCTGTACCTGCCCTGGGAATGTTTGATGGGACAGTGTAGAGGGAGCTTTACTCTGTATCTAACCCCCTGTACCTGCCCTGGGAGTGTTTGATGGGACAGTGTCGAGGGAGCTTTACTCTGTATCTAACCCCCTGTACCTGCCCTGGGCGTGTTTGATGGGACAGTGCAGAGGGAGCTTTACTCTGTATCTAACCCCCTGTACCTGCCCTGGGAGTGTTTGATGGGACAGTGTGGAGGGAGATTATCTCTGTATCTAACCCCCTGACCCTGCCCTGGGAGTGTTTGATGGGACAATGTAGAGGGAGCTTTACTCTGTATCTAACCCCCTGTACCTGCCCTGGGAGTGTTTGATGGGACAATGTAGAGGGAGCTTTACTCTGTATCTAACCCCCTGACCCTGCCCTGGGAGTGTTTGATGGGACAGTGTAGAGGGAGCTTTACTCTGTATCTAACCCCCTGTACCTGCCCTGGGAGTGTTTGATGGGACAATGTAGAGGGAGCTTTACTCTGTATCTAACCCCCTGACCCTGCCCTGGGAGTGTTTGATGGGACAGTGTAGAGGGAGCTTCACTCTGTATCTAACCTCCTGACCCTGCCCTGGGAGTGTTTGATGGGACAGTGTAGAGGGAACTTTACTCTGTATCTAACCCCGTGCTGTACCTGTCCTGGGAGTGTTTGATGGGACAGTGTAGAGGGAGCTTTACTCTGTATCTTACCCCCTGTACCTGCCCTGGGAGTGTTTGATGGGACAGTGTAGAGGGAGCTTTACTCTGTATCTAACCCCCTGTACCTGCCCTGGGAGTGTTTGATGGGACAGTGTAGAGGGAGCTTTACTCTGTATCGAACCTCCTGTACCTGCCCTGGGAGTGTTTGATGGGACAGTGTAGAGGGAGCTTTACTCTGTATCTAACCCCCTGTACCTGCCCTGGGAGTGTTTGATGGGACAGTGTAGAGGGAGCTTTACTCTGTATCTAACCCCCTGTACCTGCCCTGGGAGTGTTTGATGGGACAGTGTAGAGGGAGCTTTACTCTGTATCTAACCCCCTGTACCTGCCCTGGGAGTGTTTGATGGGACAGTGTAGAGGGAGCTTTACTCTGTATCTAACCCCCTGTACCTGCCCTGGGAGTGTTTGATGGGACAGTGTAGAGGGAGCTTTACTCTGTATCTAACCCCCTGTACATGCCCTGGGAGTGTTTGATGGGACAGTGTAGAGGGAGCTTTACTCTGTATCTAACCACCTGTACCTGCCCTGGGAGTGTTTGATGGGACAGTGTAGAGGGAGCTTTACTCTGTATCTAACCCCCTGTACCTGCCCTGGGAGTGTTTGATGGGACAGTGTAGAGGGAGCTTTACTCTGTATCTAACCCCCTGTACGTGCCCTGGGAGTGTTTGATGGGACAGTGTAGAGGGAGCTTTACTCTGTATCTAACCCCCTGTACCTGCCCTGGGAGTGTTTGATGGGACAGTGCAGAGGGAGCTTTACTCTGTATCTAACCCCCTGTACCTGCCCTGGGAGTGTTTGATGGGACAGTGTAGCGAGCGAGAGTGAGAGGGGAACAGACAGAGAGTGAGACTGACAGAGAGACAGGGAGACTGAATGAGAGAGCGAGAGAGAGGGACTCTGTATCTAACCCCCTGTACCTGCCCAGGGAGGTTTGATGGGACAGTGTGGAGGGAGATTAAATGCCCAACTCTCTCTGTCCCACTCGCTTTCTCTCTGTCAGTCTCTCTCTCTGTCTGTTCCTCTCTCTCTCTCTCGCTCTCTGTTTCCGGGTCCCTGTCTCTCTCCCTCTCTGTATCTCTGTTCCTCTCTCTCTCGCTCTCTCTTTCAGTCTCCCTGTCTCTCTCCCTCTCTGTATCTCTGTTCCTCTCTCTCTCTCGCTCTCTCTTTCAGTCTCCCTGTCTCTCTCCCTCTCTCTATCTCTGTTCCTCTCTCTCTCTCGCTCTCTCTTTCAGTCTCCCTGTCTCTCTCCCTCTCTGTATCTCTGTTCCTCTCTCTCTCTCCGTCAGTCTCTGTCTCCCTCTCTCCGTCTTGCTCCCTCACTCTCTCCCTCGCTCCCAATTTCTATCCATCTATCTCTCTTTCACTTTTTCCTCTGTCTGTGCTGCTGTCCATTTCCGATCTCTCTCTTTCTTTCCCTTTTCTGTAACACGCTCTCTCTATCCCAAATTCTCTCACTGCTTCTCCCTGTCCACCTCTCTTTTTCTCTCTCCCTGTCTCTCATTGCCATTCTGATGTGTCCTTGATTGAAAAGTACCCTGACATATTGCAGCCTGACTGTTTAAACCCACAGCAAGAAATCACATTTCTGGGACATTTTTGATTTGCTAACCATCCAATTGTGGCTTGGAATGTGTGGGTTAAATCTCGTTTCTCCATCTGAAAACTGAGTGTTTCAGATTGAGCAGTATATGGGATCAAAGGCTGATTCAGACAATGCTGCTTTGTGGAACGGTGTGATATCTTCACAGGGCAGGACATGGAGAAGTTTTGTTGGTTTGAATAAGGTGTAAATACGATTGTGTCGCCCCCTCACAGACACACAGGATTGAAGCTGTTTACCATCAATGCCCTGAAAGAATGAAATGGTTCAACAAGGTGTGACTGACTTCAAACTCTTCAAACACATGAAGGACCCGGAGACTGGGACCAATACACAAAGCCCCGAGCCCAGACAGGCAAACCAGGTTTGTTCACAGATCACCCAGACACGTGTCCTGGTGTAAAATGGTCACCACGCATCTCATGTAAAATGGGTGCTCAATTTCACCCAAACTAATCCCACTGTCCCGCTCTCTCCCCATAGTCCTGTATCAATCCACAAACTAATCCCACTGCCCCGCTCTCTCCCCATAGTCCTGTATCAATCTCCAAACTAATCCCACTGTCCTGCTCTCTCCCCATAGTCCTGTGTCAATCTCCAAATTAATCCCACTGCCCCGCTCTCTCCCCATAGTCCTGTATCAATCCGCAAACTAATCCCACTGTCCCGCTCTCTCCCCATAGTCCTGTATCAATCCGCAAACTAATCCCACTGTCCCGCTCTCTCCCCATAGTCCTGTATCAATCCCCAAACTAATCCCACTGCTCCGCTCTCTACCCATAGTCCTGTATCAATCCCCAAACTAATCCCACTGCCCCGCTCTCTCCCCATAGTCCTGTATCAATCCCCAAACTAATCCCACTGCCCCGCTCTCTCCCCATAGTCCTGTATCAATCTCCAAACTAATCCCACTGCCCCCCTCTCTCCCCATAGTCCTGTATCAATCCCCAAACTAATCCCACTGCCCCGCTCTCTCCCCATAGTCCTGTATCAATCCCCAAACCAATCCCACTGCCCCGCTCTCTCCCCATAGTCCTGTATAAATCCCCAAACTAATCCCACTGCCCCGCTCTCTACCCATAGTCCTGTATCAATCTCCAAACTAATCCTACTGCCCCGCTCCCTCCCCATAGTCCTGTATCAATCCCCAAACTAATCCCACTGCCCCGCTCTCTCCCTTTCGTCCTGTATCAATCCCCAAACTAATCCCACTGCCCCGCTCTCTCCCCATAGTCCTGTATCAATCCCCAAACTAATCCCACTGTCCCGCTCTCTCCCCATAGTCCTGTATCAATCCCCAAACTAATCCCACTACCCCGCTCTCTCCCCATAATGCTGTATCAATCCCCAAACTAATCCCACTGCCCCGCTCTCTCCCCATAGCCCTGTATCAATCCCCAAACTAATCCCACTGCCCCGCTCTCTCCCCATAGTCCTGTATCAATCCCCAAACTAATCCCACTGCCCCGCTCTCTCCCCATAGTCCTGTATCTATCCCCAAACTAATCCCACTGCCCCGCTCTCTCCCCATAGCCCTGTATCAATCTCCAAACTAATCCCACTGCCCCGCTCTCTCCCCATAGTCCTGTATCAATCCCCAAACTAATCCCACTGCCCCGCTCTCTCCCCATAGTCCTGTATCTATCCCCAAACTAATCCCACTGCCCCGCTCTCTCCCCATAGCCCTGTATCAATCTCCAAACTAATCCCACTGCCCCGCTCTCTCTATAGTCCTGTATCAATCCCCAAACAAATCCCAATGCCCCCCTCTCTCCCCATAGTCCAATATCAATCCCCAAACTAATCCCACTGCCCCGCTCTCTCCCCATAGCCCTGTATCAATTCCCAAACTAATCTCACTACCCCGCTCTCTCCCCATAGCCCTGTATCAATCCCCAAACTAATCCCACTGCCCCGCTCTCTCCCCATAGTCCTTTATCAATCTCCAAACTAATACCACTGCCCCGCTCTCTCCCCCTAGTCCTGTATCAATCCCCAAACTAATCCCACTGTCCCGCTCTCTCCCTATAGTCCTGTATCAATCCCCAAACTAATCCCACTGCCCCGCTCTCTCCCCATAGTCCTGTATCAATCCCCAAACTAATCCCACTGCTCCGCTCTCTCCCCATAGTCCTGTATCAATCTCCAAACTAATCCCACTGCCCCGCTCTTTCTCTGTATATCTCTCCCTCTCTCTCTCTCTGTCTCTCTGAAGCTCTCCCAGAACCACAGTGACAATGCACACACCGATCTTCAGTCATCCATTTTACATTTGTTAATGGTCACCATTTGATGTTAACACTGGTAGATTGATTACAGAGACCGACTACTCTCTAATTTAACGTCAGCTGCTTAAAGGTGTACCTGCCCTGGGAGTGTTTGATGTGACAGTGTAGAGGGAGATTTACTCTGTATCTAACCCCCTGTACCTGCCCTGGGAGTGTTTGATGAGACAGTGTAGAGGGAGCTTTACTCTGTATCTAACCCTGTGCTGTACCTGCCCTGGGAGTGTTTGATGGGACAGTGTAGAGGGAGCTTTACTCTGTATCTAACCCCCTGTACCTGCCCTGGGAGTGTTTGATGGGACAGTGTAGAGGGAACTTTACTCTGTATCTAACCCCCTGTACCTGCCCTGGGAGTGTTTGATGGGACAGTGTAGAGGGAGCTTTACTCTGTATCTAACCCCCTGTACCTGCCCTGGGAGTGTTTGATGGGACAGTGCAGAGGGAGCTTTGCTCTGTATCTAACCCCCTGTACCTGCCCTGGGAGTGTTTGATGGGACAGTGTAGAGGGAACTTTACTCTGTATCTAACCCCCTGTACCTGCCCTGGGAATGTTTGATGGGACAGTGTAGAGGGAGCTTTACTCTGTATCTAACCCCATGTACCTGCCCTGGGAGTGTTTGATGGGACAGTGTAGAGGGAGCTTTACTCTGTATCTAACCCTGTGCTGTACCTGCCCTGGGAGTGTTTGATGGGACAGTATAGAGGGAGCTTTACTCTGTATCTAACCCTGTGCTGTACCTGCCCTGGAAGTGTTTGATGGGACAGTGTAGAGGGAGCTTTACTCTGTATCTAACCCCGTGCTGTACCTGCCCTGGGAGTGTTTGATGGGACAGTGTAGAGGGAGCTTTACTCTGTATCTAACCCCCTGTACCTGCCCTGGGAGTGTTTGATGGGACAGTGCAGAGGGAGCTTTGCTCTGTATCTAACCCCCTGTACCTGCCCTGGGAGTGTTTGATGGGACAGTGTAGAGGGAGCTTTACTCTGTATCTAACCCCCTGTACCTGCCCTGGGAATGTTTGATGGGACAGTGTAGAGGGAGCTTTACTCTGTATCTAACCCTGTGCTGTACCTGCCCTGGGAGTGTTTGATGGGACAGTGTAGAGGGAGCTTTACTCTGTATCAAACCCCCTGTACCTGCCCTGGGAGTGTTTGAAGGGACAGTGCAGAGGGAGCTTTACTCTGTATCTAACCCCCTGTACCTGCCCTGGGAGTGTTTGATGGGACAGTGTAGAGGGAGCTTTACTCTGTATCGAACCCCCTGTACCTGCCCTGGGAGTGTTTGATGGGACAGTGCAGAGGGAGCTTTACTCTGTATCTAACCCCATGTACCTACCCTGGGAGTGTTCTCTCTCACCTTCTCTCTGAGTCTCTCTCTATCTCGTTCCATCTCTCCCTCTCTCTCTGTCTCTCTCTCTCTGTATCTCTCTATAATTTTGTCACTCTGTCTCTCTCTCTGTCTGTCTGCCTGTCTCTGTCTTTCTCGATATCTGTCTCTCGATCTCTCTCTGTCTCTCTCTCTCTATGTGTCTCTCTCTCTGGATCTCTCTCTGTCTACCTATCACTGTCTCGCTCTGCGTACCTGCCCAGGGAGGTTTGATGGGACAGTGTGGAGGGAGATTAAATGGCCAACTCTCTCTGTCCCTCTCGCTTTCTCTCTGTCAGTCTCTCTCTCTGTCTGTTCCTCTCTCTCTCTCTCGCTCTCTGTTTCCGGGTCCCTGTCTCTCTCCCTCTCTGTATCTCTGTTCCTCTCTCTCTCGCTCTCTCTTTCAGTCTCCCTGTCTCTCTCCCTCTCTGTATCTCTGTTCCTCTCTCTCTCGCTCTCTCTTTCAGTCACCCTGTCTCTCTCCCTCTCTGTATCTCTGTTCCTCTCTCTCTCTCGCTCTCTGTCAGTCTCTCTGTCTCCCTCTCTCCATCTTGCTCCCTCACTCTCTCCCTCGCTCCCAATTTCTATCCATCTATCTCTCTTTCACTTTTTCCTCTGTCTGTGCTGCTGTTCATTTCCGATCTCTCTCTTTCTTTCCCTTTTCTGTAACACGCTCTCTCTATCCCAAATTCTCTCACTGCTTCTCCCTGTCCACCTCTCTTTTTCTCTCTCCCTGTCTCTCATTCCCATTCTGATGTGTCCTTGATTGAAAAGTACCCTGACATATTTCAGCCTGACTGTTTAAACCCACAGCAAGAAATCACATTTCTGGGACATTTTTGATTTGCTAACCATCCAATTGTGGCTTGGAATGTGTGGGTTAAATCTCGTTTCTCCATCTGAAAACTGTGAGTGTTTCAGATTGAGCAGTATATGGGATCAAAGGCTGATTCAGACAATGCTGCTTTGTGGAACGGTGTGATATCTTCACAGGGCAGGACATGGAGAAGTTTTGTTGGTTTGAATAAGGTGTAAATATGATTGTGTCGCTCCCTCACAGACACACAGGATTGAAGCTGTTTACCATCAATGCCCTGAAAGAATGAAATGGTTCAACAAGGTGTGACTGACTTCAAACTCTTCAAACACATGAAGGACCCGGAGAGTGGGACCAATACACAAAGCCCCGAGCCCAGGCAGGCAAACCAGGTTTGATCACAGATCACCCAGACACGTGTCCTGGTGTAAAATGGTCACCATACATCTCATGTAAAATGGGTGCTCAATTTCACCCAAACTAATCCCACTGACCCGCTCTCTCCCCATAGTCCTGTATCAATCCGCAAACTAATCCCACTGCCCCGCTCTCTCCCCATAGTCCTGTATCAATCTCCAAACTAATCCCACTGTCCCGCTCTCTCCCCATAGTCCTGTATCAATCTCCAAATTAATCCCACTGCCCCGCTCACTCCCCATAGTCCTGTATCAATCTCCAAACTAATCCCACTGCCCCGCTCTCTCCCCATAGTCCTGTATCAATCTCCAAACTAATCCCACTGCCCCGCTCTCTCCCCATAGTCCTGTATCAATCCGCAAACTAATGCCACTGTCCCGCTCTCTCCCCATAGTCCTGTATCAATCCGCAAACTAATCCCACTGTCCCGCTCTCTCCCCATAGTCCTGTATCAATCCCCAAACTAATCCCACTGCCCCGCTCTCTACGCATAGTCCTGTATCAATCCCCAAACTAATCCCACTGCCCCGCTCTCTCCCCATAGTCCTGTATCAATCCCCAAACTAATCCCACTGCCCCGCTCTCTCCCCATAGTCCTGTATCAATCTCCAAACTAATCCCACTGCCCCCCTCTCTCCCCATAGTCCTGTATCAATCCCCAAACTAATCCCACTGCCCCGCTCTCTCCCCATAGTCCTGTATCAATCCCCAAACCAATCCCACTGCCCCGCTCTCTCCCCATAGTCCTGTATCAATCCCCAAACTAATCCCACTGCCCCGCTCTCTCCCCATAGTCCTGTATCAATCTCCAAACTAATCCCACTGCCCCGCTCCCTCCCCATAGTCCTGTATCAATCCCCAAACTAATCCCACTGCCCCGCTCTCTCCCTTTTGTCCTGTATCAATCCCCAAACTAATCCCACTGCCCCGCTCTCTCCCCATAGTCCTGTATCAATCCCCAAACTAATCCCACTGTCCCGCTCTCTCCCCATAGTCCTGTATCAATCCCCAAACTAATCCCACTGCCCCGCTCTCTCCCCATAGTCCTGTATCAATCTCCAAACTAATCCCACTGCCCCGCTCTCTCCCCATAGTCCTGTATCAATCCCCAAACTAATCTCACTGCCCCGCTCTCTCCCCATAGTCCTGTATCATCCCCAAACTAATCCCACTGTCCCACTCTCTCCCCATAGTCCTGTATCAATCTCCAAACTAATCCCACTGCCCCGCTCTCTCCCCATAGTCCTGTATCAATCCCCAAACTAATCCCACTGCCCCGCTCTCTCCCCATAGTCCTGTATCAATCCCCAAACTAATCCCACTACCCCGCTCTCTCCCCATAGTCCTGTATCAATCCCCAAACTAATCCCACTGTCCCGCTCTCTCCCCATACCCCTGTACCAATCCGCAAACTAATCCCAGTGCCCCGCTCTCTCCCCATAGTCCTGTATCAATCCCCAAACTAATCCCACTGTCCCACTCTCTCCCCATAGTGCTGTATCAATCCCCAAACTAATCCCACTGCCCCGCTCTCTCCCCATAGTCCTGTATCAATCCCCAAACTAATCCCACTGCCCCACTCTCTCCCCATACCCCTGTACCAATCCCCAAACTAATCCCACTGCCCCGCTCTCTCCCTATAGTCCTGTATCAATCCCCAAACTAATCCCACTGCCACGCTCTCTCCCCATAGTCCTGTATCAATCCCAGAATCGATACAGAAAGTGAGACAGACAGAGAGAGAGAGACACACACACACACATTCTCTTTCTCCCTCTCGCTCTCTCTCACTGTCTATCTCTCTGTCTCTCTCACTCTCTCTGTTCCTCTCTTTCACTCTGTCCCTCTCTCTGTCTCGCCCTATTTCTGTCTCTCTCTATTTCTCTCTCTCTGTCTCTCTCTCTCACGCTGTATCTCTCTTTCTCGCTCTTTCTCTCTTTCTGTCCCTCTCTCTGTTCCTCTCGCTCTCTCTCTCTCTCTCTCCCTCTCTCTTTCCCTCTCTCTGTCCTTCTCCCTATCTCCCTCTCTCTCTCTGTGCCTCTCTCTCTCTCTGTCCTACAATCTCTATCTCTCTGTCTCTCTCTCTCTCTTTCTCCGTTTCCTGCTCTCTCTCTCTGGCTCTCTGTCTCTCTCGCTCACTCATTTTCTCTCTCTCTCTCTGTCTCTCTCTGTCTCTCTCTCTCTGTCTCTCTCTCTCTCTCTCTTCATCTGTTTCTCGCTCTCTCTCTCTCTCTCTCTGTCTCTCTCTCTCTGTGTCTCTGAGTTTCTCTCTCTGTCTCTCTCCTGTCTCTTTCCATCTTTCTCTCTCTCGCTCTGTCTCTCTGTCTCTCTCTCTATTTCTCTCTCTTACTGTCTCTCTCACTCTCTCTCTCGATCTATCTGTCTCTCTTTCTGTCGTCTCTCTCTCTCTGTCCCTCTCTCCCTATCTCTCTCTATCCCCCTTTCTCTCTGTCTGTTTCACTCAACCTCTCTCTGACACTCTCTGTCTCTCTCTGTCTCTCAGTCACACTCACTCTCTCTGTCTCTCTCTCTGCCTCGTTCTCTCGCTCTGTCTCTCTCTCTGACTTGTTCTCTCTGTCTCTCTCTCTCGCTCTGTCTTTCTCCTTCTCTCTCTGTCTCTCTCTCTCGCTCTGTCTCTCTCCTTCTCTCTCTCTCTGTCTCATTCCCTCTCTGTCTCTCTCTTCATATCTCTCTCTATCCCTCTCTCCCACTCTCTTGTCTCTTTCCATCTCTCTCTGTCTCTCTATCTGTCTGTCTCGCTCTCTTTCTCTGTCTCTGTCACTCTCTCTCTCTCCCTCTCTCTGTCCCTCTCTCTGTGTTTCTCTCTCTGTCTCTCTCCCTCTCTCTCTCCTGTCTCTTTCCATCTCTCTCTCATTCTATCTCCCTCTCTCTTTCTCTCTCTCTGTCTCTCTCTCTCTGACAGCCTCGCTCTGTCTCTCTCTCTCTCTATCTGTTTCTATCTCTCTGTCTCTCGCTCTCTTTCTCTCTCCCTCTATCTCTGTCTCCCTCTCTCTCTCTCCTGTTTCTTTCCATCTCTTGCTCTCTCTTTCTTTCTCTCTGTCCCCCCCATGCTCTCTCTCTCTCTGTCTCTCTATCTCTCTCTGTCTTTCTCTCTGTCTGTCTCTCTCTCTCTCTGTCTCATTCACTCCCTATCTCTCTCTCTCTGTCTCTCTGTCTCTCTCTCTCTCTGTCTCTCTCTCTATCCCTCTCTCTATCCCTCTCTCTCACTCCCTCTCTCTCTCTCTCTGTCTCTCTCTCTCTGTGTCTCTGAGTTTCTCTCTGTCTCTCTGTATCTCTCTCCTGTCTCTTTCCATCTCTTTCTCTCTCTCGGTTTCTCTTTCTCTCTCACTGTCTCTCTCTCTCTGTCCCTCCCTCTGTTCCCCGCTCTCTCTCTCTGTCTCTCTCACTATTTCTGTCTCTCTCTCTCTCTCACTCTCCCTATCTCTCTCTATCCCTCTCTCACTGTCTGTCTGTCTCTCTCCCCCTCTCTCTGACACTCTCTGCCTCTCTCTCTCTCTCTGTCACACTCACTCTCTCTGTCTCTCTCTCTCTCTCTGTCTTTCTTTCTCTCTCTGACTCTCTCTGTCTCTCTCTCTCTCTCTCTCCCTTTCTGTCTCTCACTCTGTGTGTGTGTCTCGCTCTCTCTCTCTGACCCTCTCTGTCCCTCTGTCTCTCTCTCTCTGACTCTATCTGTCTCTCTCTCTCTCTTCCTCTCTGTCTCTCTCTCAGTCTCTCTCTCCCTGTCTAAGTGTCTCTCCCTCTCTGTCTCTCTCTGTATGTCTATCAATCCCGAAACTAATCCCACTGCCCCGCTCTCTCCCCATAGTCCTGTATCAATCCCCAAACTAATCCCACTGCCCCGCTCTCTCCCCATAGTCCTGTATCAATCCCCAAACTAATCCCACTGCCCCGCTCTCTCCCCATAGTCCTGTATCAATCCCCAAACTAATCCCACTGCCCCGCTCTCTCCCCATAGTCCTGTATCAATCCCCAAACTAATCCCACTGCCCCGCTCTCTCCCCATAGCCCTGTATCAATCCCC
This sequence comes from Pristiophorus japonicus, assembly GCF_044704955.1. NCBI lineage: Eukaryota > Metazoa > Chordata > Chondrichthyes > Pristiophoridae > Pristiophorus > Pristiophorus japonicus. Next base: position 170,286 of record NW_027254608.1, read on the forward strand.
AAACTAATCCCACTGCCCCGCTCTCTCCCCATAGTCCTGTATCAATCCCCAAACTAATCCCACTGCCCCGCTCTCTCCCCATAGCCCTGTATCAATCCCCAAACTAATCCCACTGCCCCGCTCTCTCCCCATAGTCCTGTATCAATCCCCAAACTAATCCCACTGCCCCGCTCTCTCCCTATAGTCCTGTATCAATCCCCAAACTAATCCCACTGACCCGCTCTCTCCCTATAGTCCTGTATCAATCCCCAAACTAATCCCACTGCCCCGCTCTCTCCCCATAGTCCTGTATCAATCCCCAAACTAATCCCACTGACCCGCTCTCTCCCATAGTCCTGTATCAATCCCCAAACTAATCCCACTGCCCCGCTCTCTCCCCATAGTCTTGTATCAATCCCCAAACTAATCCCACTGACCCGCTCTCTCCCCATAGTCTTGTATCAATCCCCAAACTAATCCCACTGACCCGCTCTCTCCCCATACTCCTGTATCAATCCCAGAATCGATACAGAAAGTGAGACAGAGAGAGAGAGAGAGACACACACACACACACTCTCTCTCTCCCTCTCGCTCTCTCTCACTGTCTCTCTCTCTGTCTCACTCACTCTCTCTGTTCCTCTCTTTCACTCTGTCCCTCTCTCTGTCTCGCCCTATTTCTGTCTCTCTCTCTCTCTCTCTCTGTCTCTCTCTCTCACTGTGTATCTCTCTTTCTCGCTCTTTCTCTCTCTCTGTCCCTCTCTCTGTTCCTCTCGCTCTCACTCTCTCTCTCCCTCTCTCTTTCCCTCTCTCTGTCCTTCTACCTATCTCCCTCTCTCTCTCTGTGCCTCTCTCTCTCTCTGTCCTACAATCTCTATCTCTCTGTCTCTCTCTCTCTCTCTCTCTTTCCCTGTGTTTCTCTCTCTCTTTCTGTCTCTCTCCCTCTTTCTCCCTATCCCTCTCTCTCTCTATCCCCCTCTCTCTCTATCCCTCTCTTTCTCTCTCTGTCTCTCTCTCCTGCATTTTTCCATCTCTCTCTCTCTCTGTCCCTCTCTCTGTCTCCCTCTCTATATATATATATATAACTCTCTGTCTCTATCTCTCTCTATCTCTCTCACTCTCTCATTTTCTCACTCTCTGTCTATCTCTCTCTGTCTCTAACTCTCTGTCTCTCTGTCTCTCTCTCTCTCTTTCTCCGTTTCTTGCTCTCTCTCTCTGTCTCCATCACTCACTCATTTTCTCTCTCTCTGTCTGTCTCTCTCTGTCTCTATCTCTCTCTCTCTCTATTTATCTGTCTCTCTCTCTCTCTCTCTCTGTCTCTCTCTCTCTCTGTGTCTCTGAGTTTCTCTCTCTGTCTCTCTCCTGTCTCTTTCCATCTTTCTCTCTCTCGCTCTGTCTCTCTCTCTCTAACTGTCTCTCTCACTCTCTCTCTCTATCTATCTGTCTCTCTTTCTGTCGTCTCTCTCTCTCTGTCCCTCTCTCCCTATCTCTCTCTATCCCCCTTTCTCTCTGTCTGTTTCACTCTACCTCTCTCTGACACTCTCTGTCTCTCTCTGTCTCTCAGTCACACTCACTCTCTCTGTCTCTCTCTCTGCCTCGTTCTCTCGCTCTGTCTCTCTCTCTGACTTGTTCTCTCTGTCTCTCTCTCTCTCGCTCTGTCTTTCTCCTTCTCTCTCTGTCTCTCTCTCTCGCTCTGTCTCTCTCCTCTCTCTCTCTGTCTCATTCCCTCTCTGTCTCTCTCTTCCTATCTCTCTCTATCCCTCTCTCCCACTCTCCTGTCTCTTTCCATCTCTCTCTTTCTCTCTGTCTTTCTATCTGTCTGTCTCTCTCTCTTTCTCTGTCTCTGTCACTCTCTCTCTCTCCCTCTCTCTGTCCCTCTCTCTGTGTTTCTCTCTCTGTCTCTCTCCCTCTCTCTCTCCTGTCTCTCTCCCTCTCTCTCTCCTGTCTCTTTCCATCTCTCTCTCATTCTATCTCCCTCTCTCTTTCTCTTTCTCTGTCTCTCTCTCTCTGGCAGCCTCGCTCTGTCTCTCTCTCTCTCTATCTGTTTCTATCTCTCTGTCTCTCGCTCACTTTCTCTCTCTCTCTATCTCTGTCTCTCTATCTGTCTCTCTTTCTCTGTTTCTCCCTCTCTCTCTCTCTGTCTCTCTCCCTCTCTCTGTGTTTCTCCCTCTCTTTCTCTGTCTCTCCCCCTCTCTCAACATCCGTCTCTCTTCCTATCCCTCTCTCTCTCTATCACTCTCGCTCTCTGTCTCCCTCTCTCTCTCTCTTCTGTTTCGTTCCATCTCTTGCTCTCTCTTTTATTCTCTCTGTCCCCCCCACGCTCTCCCTCTCTCTGTCTCTCTCTCTGAGGCTCTATCTCTCTCTGTCTTTTTCTCCGTCCCTCTCTCTCTCTGTCTCTCTCTCTCTCTGTCTCATTCACTCCCTATCTCTCTCTCTCTGTCTCTCTGTCTCTCTCTCTCTCTGTCTCTCTCTCTATCCCTCTCTCTCTATCCCTCTCTCTCTATCCCTCTCTGTCTCTCTGTCTCTCTCTCTCTCTGTCTCTCTCTCTCTGTGTCTCCGAGTTTCTCTCTGTCTCTCTGTATCTCTCTCCTATCTCCTTTCATCTCTTTCTCTCTCTCGGTCTCTCTTTCTCTCTCACTGTCTCTCTCTCTCTGTCCCTCCCTCTGTTCCCCGCTCTCTCTCTGTCTCTCTCACTATTTCTGTCTCTCTCTCTCTCTCACTCTCCCTATCTCTCTCTATCCCTCTCTCTCTGTCTGTCTGTCTCTCTCCCCCTCTCTCTGACACTCTCTGCCTATCTCTCTCTCTCTGTCACACTCACTCTCTCTGTCTCTCTCTCTCTATCCCTCTCTGTATTTTGTTTTCTCTCTGACTCTCTCTGTCTCTCTCTCTCTCTCTCTCTCTCCCTTTCTGTCTCTCACTCTGTGTGTGTGTCTCGCTCTCTCTCTCTGACCCTCTCTGTCTCTCTGTCTCTCTCTCTCTGACTCTATCTGTCTCTCTCTCTCTCTTCCTCTCTGTCTCTCTCTCAGTCTCTCTCTCCCTGTCTAAGTGTCTCTCCCTCTCTGTCTCTCTCTGTCTGTATGTCTATCAATCCCTCAACTAATCCCACTGCCCTGCTCTCTCCCCATAGCCCTGCATCAATCCCTAAACTAATCCCACTGCCCTGCTCTCTCCCCATAGCCCTGCATCAATCCCTAAACTAATCCCAATGCCCCGCTCTCTCCCCATAGCCCTGTATCATTCCCCAAAATAATCCCACTGCCCCACTCTCTCCCCATAGTCCTGTATCAATCCCCAAACTAATCCCACTGCCCCGCTCTCTCCCCATAGTCCTGTATCAATCCCCAAACTAATCCCACTGCCCCGCTCTCTCCCCATAGTCCTGTATCAATCCCCAAACTAATCCCACTGTCCCACTCTCTCCCCATAGTCCTGTATCAATCCCCAAACTAATCCCACTGCCCCACTCTCTCCCCACAGTCCTGTATCAATCCCCAAACTAATCCCACTGCCCCGCTCTCTCCCCATAGTCCTGTATCAATCTCCAAACTAATCCCACTGCCCCGCTCTCTCGGCATAGTCCTGTATCAATCCCCAAACTAATCCCACTGCCCCGCTCACTCCTCATAGTCCTTTATCAATCCCCAAACTAATCCCACTGCCCCGCTCTTTCCCCATAGTCCTGTATCAATCCCCAAACTAATCCCACTGTCCCGCTCTCTCCCCACAGTCCTGTATCAATCTCCAAACTAATCCCACTGCCCCGCTCTCTCCCCATAGTCCTGTATCAATCCCCAAACTAATCCCACTGTCCCACTCTCTCCCCATAGTCCTGTATCAATCCCCAAACTAATCCCACTGCCCCACTCTCTCCCCACAGTCCTGTATCAATCCCCAAACTAATCCCACTGCCCCGCTCTCTCGCCATAGTCCTGTATCAATCCCCAAACTAATCCCACTGCCCCGCTCACTCCCCATAGTCCTTTATCAATCCCCAAACTAATCCCACTGCCCCGCTCTTTCCCCATAGTCCTGTATCAATCCCCAAACTAATCCCACTGTCCCGCTCTCTCCCCATAGTCCTGTATCAATCTCCAAACTAATCCCATTGCCCCGCTCTCTCCCCATAGTCCTGTATCAATCCCCAAACTAATCCCACTGCCCCGCTCTCTCCCCATAGTCCTGTATCAATCCCCAAAATAATCCCACTGCCCCGCTCTCTCCCCATAGTCCTGTATCAATCTCCAAACTAATCCCACTGCCCCGCTCTCTCCCCATAGTCCTGTATCAATCTCCAAACTAATCCCACTGCCCCGCTCTCTCCCCATAGTCCTGTATCAATCCCCAAACTAATCCCACTGACCCGCTCTCTCCCCATAGTCCTGTATCAATCCCCAAACTAATCCCACTGCCCCGCTCTCTCCCCATAGTCCTATATCAATCCCCAAACTAATCCCACTGACCCGCTCTCTCCCCATAGTCCTGTATCAATCCCCAAACTAATCCCACTGACCCGCTCTCTCCCCATAGTCCTGTATCAATCCCCAAACTAATCCCACTGCCCCGCTCTCTCCCCATAGTCCTGTATCAATCCCCAAACTAATCCCACTGCCCCGCTCTCTCCCCATAGTCCTGTATCAATCTCCAAACTAATCCCACTGCCCCGCTCTCTCCCCATAGTCCTATATCAATCCCCAAACTAATCCCACTGACCCGCTCTCTCCCCATAGTCCTGTATCAATCCCAAAATCGATGCAGAAAGTGAGACAGACAGAGAGAGAGAGAGACACACACACACACACACTCTCTCCCTCTCGCTCTCTCTCACTGTCTCTCTCTCTGTCTCTCTCACTCTCCCTCTCTCTGTTCCTCTCTTTCACTCTGTCCCTCTCTCTGTCGCGCCCTATTTCTGTCTCACTCTCTCTCTCTCTGTGTCTCTCTCTCTCACTCTGTACCTCTCTTTCTCGCTCTTTCTCTCTCTCTGTCCCTCTCTCTGTTCCTCTCGCGCTCTCTGTCTCCCTCTCTCTCTCTCTCCTGTTTCTTTCCATCTCTTGCTCTCTCTTTCTTTCTCTCTGTCCCCCCCACGCTCTCTCTCTCTCTGTCTCTCTATCTCTCTCTGTCTTTCTCTCCGTCCCTCTCTGTCTCTGTCTCTCTCTCTCTCTGTCTCATTCACTCCCTATCTCTCTCTCTCTGTCTATCTCTCTCTCTGTCTCTCTCTCTATCCCTCTCTCTCTATCCCTCTCTCTCACACCCTCTGTCTCTCTCTCTCTGTGTCTCTGAGTTTCTCTCTGTCTCTCTGTATCTCTCTCCTGTCTCTTTTCATCTCTTTCTCTCTCTTGTTCTCTCTTTCTCGCTCACTGTCTCTCTCTCTCTCTGTCCCTCCCTCTGTTCCCCGCTCTCGCTCTCTGTCTCTTTCACTATTTCTGTCTCTCACCTTCTCTCTCACTCTCCCTATCTCTCTCTATCTCTCTCTCTCTGTCTGTCTGTCTCTCTCCCCCTCTCTCTGACACTCTCTGCCTCTCTCTCTCTCTCTGTCACACTCACTCTCTCTGTCTCTCTCTCTCCCTCTCTGTCTTTCTTTCTCTCTCTGACTCTCTCTGTCTCTCTCTCTCTCTCTCTCCCTTTCTGTCTCTCACTCTCTGTGTGTGTCTCGCTCTCTCTCTGACCCTCTCTGTCTCTCTGTCTCTCTCTCTGACTCTATCTGTCTCTCTCTCTCTCTTCCTCTCTGTCTCTCTCTCAGTCTCTCTCTCCCTGTCTAAGTGTCTCTCCCTCTCTGTCTCTCTCTGTCTGTATGTCTATCAATCCCTAAACTAATCCCACTGTCCCGCTCTCTCCCCATCGTCCTGTATCAATCCCCAAACTAATCTCACTGCCCCGCTCTCTCCCCAAAGTCCTGTATCAAACCCCAAACTAATCCCACTGCCCCGCTCTCTCCCCATAGTCCTGTATCAAACCCGAAACTAATCCCACTGCCCCGCTCTCTCCCCATAGTCCTGCATCAATCCCCAAACTAATCCCACTGCCCCGCTCTCTCCCCATAGTCCTGTATCAATCCCCAAACTAATCCCACTGCCCCGCTCTCTCCCCATAGTCCTGTATCAATCCCCAAACTAATCCCACTGCCCCGCTCTCTCCCCATAGTCCTGTATCAATTCCCAAACTGATCCCACTGCCCCGCTCTCTCCCCATAGTCCTATATCAATCCCCAAACTAATCCCACTGTCCCGCTCTCTCCCCATAGTCCTGTATCAATCCCCAAACTAATCCCACTGTCCCGCTCTCTCCCCATAGTCCTGTATCAATCTCCAAACTAATTCCACTGCCCCGCTCTCTCCCCATAGTCCTGTATCAATCTCCAAACTAATCCCACTGCCCCGCTCTCTCCCCATAGTCCTGTATCAATCTCCAAACTAATCCCACTGCCCCGCTCTCTCCCCATAGTCCTGTATCAATCCCAGAATCGATACAGAAAGTGAGACAGACAGAGAGGGAGAGTTACACACACACACACACACTCTCTCTCTCCCTCTCGCTCTCTCTGTTCCTCTCTTTCACTCTGTCCCTCTCTCTGTCTCGCCCTATTTCTGTCTCACTCTCTCTCTCTCTCTCTCTCTGTCTCTCTCTCTCACTCTGTATCTCTCTTTCTTACTCTTTCTCTCTTTCTGTCCCTCTCTCTGTTCCTCTCGCTCTCTCTCTCTCTCTCTCTCTCTCTTTCCCTCTCTCTGTCCTTCTCCCTATCTCCATTTCTCTCTCTGTGCCTCTCTCTCTCTCTGTCCTACAATCTCTATCTCTCTGTCTCTCTCTCTCTCTCTCTCTCTCTTTCCCTGTGTTTCTCTCTCTCTTTCTGTCTCTCTCCCTCTTTCTCTCTATCCCTCTCTCTCTCTATCCCTCTCTCTCTCTATCCCTCTCTTTCAGTCATTTTTCCATCACTCTCTCTCTCTGTCCCTCTCTCTGTCTCCATCTCTATATATATATATATATAAAACTCTCTGTCTCCATCTCTCTCTCTCTATCTCTTTCACTCTCTCATTTTCTCACTCTCTGTCTATCTCTCTCTGTCTCTAACTCTCTGTCACTCTGTCTCTCTCTCTCTCTTTCTCTGTTTCTTGCTCTCTCTCTCTGTCTCTCTCTCTCTGTCTCTCTCTCTCTCTCTTTATCTGTTTCTCGCTCTCTCTCTCTCTCTCTCTGTCTCTCTCTCTCTCTGTGTCTCTGAGTTTCTCCCTCTGTCTCTCTCCTGTCTCTTTCCATCTTTCTCTCTCTCGCTCTGTCTCTCTGTCTCTCTGTCTCTCTCTCTATCTCTCTCTCTCACTGTCTCTCTCACTCTCTCTCTCTATCTATCTGTCTCTCTTTCTGTCGTCTCTCTCTCTCTGTCCCTCTCTCCCTATCTCTCTCTATCCCCCTTTCTCTCTGTCTGTTTCACTCTACCTCTCTCTGACACTCTCTGTCTCTCTCTGTCTCTCAGTCACACTCACTCTCTCTGTCTCTCTCTCTGCCTCGTTCTCTCGCTCTGTCACTCTCTCTGACTTGTTCTCTCTGTCTCTCTCTCCCACTCTCCTGTCTCTTTCCATCTCTCTCTGTCTCTCTATCTGTCTGTCTCTCTCTCTTTCTCTGTCTCTGTCACTCTCTCTCTCTCCCTCTCTCTGTCCCTCTCTCTGTGTTTCTCTCTCTGTCTCTCTCCCTCTCTCTCTCCTGTCTCTTTCCATCTCTCTCTTATTCTATCTCCCTCTCTCTTTCTCTCTCTCTGTCTCTCTCTCTCTGACGGCCTCGCTCTGTCTCTCTCTCTCTCTATCTGTTTCTATCTCTCTGCCTCTCGCTCTCTTTCTCTCTCCCTCTATCTCTGTCTCTCTCTCTCTGTTTCTCCCTCTCTCTCTCTCTGTCTCTCTCCCTCTCTCTGTGTTTCTCCCTCTCTTTCTCTGTCTCTCCCCCTCTCTCAACATCCGTCTCTCTTCCTATCCCTCTCTCTCTCTATCACTCTCGCTCTCTGTCTCCCTCTCTCTCCTGTTTCTTTCCATCTCTTGCTCTCTCTTTCTTTCTCTCTGTCCCCCCCACGCTCTCTCTCTCTCTGTCTCTCTATCTCTCTCTGTCTTTCTCTGTGTCTGTCTCTCTCTCTCTCTGTCTCATTCACTCCCTATCTCTCTCTCTCTGTCTCTCTGTCTCTCTCTCTCTCTGTCTCTCTCTCTATCCCTCTCTCTATCCCTCTCTCTCACTCCCTCTCTCTCTGTCTCTGTCTCTCTCTCTCTGTGTCTCTGAGTTTCTCTCTGTCTCTCTGTATCTCTCTCCTGTCTCTTTCCATCTCTTTCTCTCTCTCAGTCTCTCTTTCTCTCTCACTGTCTCTCTCTCTCTGTCCCTCCCTCTGTTCCCCGCTCTCTCTCTCTGTCTCTCTCACTATTTCTGTCTCTCTCTCTCTCTCTCACTCTCCCTATCTCTCTCTATCCCTCTCTCTCTGTCTGTCTGTCTCTCTCCCCCTCTCTCTGACACTCTCTGCCTCTCTCTCTCTCTCTGTCACACTCACTCTCTCTGTCTCTCTCTCTCTCTCTCTCTCTGTCTTTCTTTCTCTCTCTGACTCGATCTGTCTCTCTCTCTCTCTCTCTCTCCCTTTCTGTCTCTCACTCTGTGTGTGTGTCTCGCTCTCTCTCTCTGACCCTCTCTGTCTCTCTCTCTCTCTTCCTCTCTGTCTCTCTCTCAGTCTCTCTCTCCCTGTCTAAGTGTCTCTCCCTCTCTGTCTCTCTCTGTATGTCTATCAATCCCTAAACTAATCCCACTGCCCCGCTCTCTACCTATAGTCCTGTATCAATCCCCAAACTAATCCCACTGCCCCGCTCTCTCCCCATAGTCCTGTATCAATCCCCAAACTAATCCCACTGCCCCGCTCTCTCCCCATAGTCCTGTATCAATCCCCAAACTAATCCCACTGCCCCGCTCTCTCCATAGTCCTGTATCAATCCCCAAACTAATCCCACTGCCCCGCTCTCTCCCCATAGTCCTGTATCAATCCCCAAACTAATCCCACTGCCCCACTCTCTCCCCATAGCCCTGTATCAATCCCCAAACTAATCCCACTGCCCCGCTCTCTCCCCATAGTCCTGTATCAATCCCCAAACTATTCCCACTGCCCCGCTCTCTCCCCATAGTCCTGTATCAATCCCCAAACTAATCCCACTGCCCCGCTCTCTCCCCATAGTCCTGCATCAATCCCCAAACTAATCCCACTGACCCGCTCTCTCCCCATAGTCCTGTATCAATCCCCAAACTAATCCCACTGCCCCGCTCTCTCCCCATAGTCCTGCATCAATCCCCAAACTAATCCCACTGACCCGCTCTCTCCCCATAGTCCTGTATCAATCCCCAAACTAATCCCACTGCCCCGCTCTCTCCCCATAGTCCTGTATCAATCCCCAAACTAATCCCACTGCCCCGCTCTCTCCCCATAGTCCTGTATCAATCCCAGAATCGATACAGAAAGTGAGACAGACAGAGAGAGAGAGAGAGAGACACACACACACACTCTCTCTCTCCCTCTCGCTCTCTCTCACTGTCTCTCTCTCTGTCTCTCTCACTCTCTCTGTTCCTCTCTTTCACTGTGTCCCTCTCTCTGTCTCGCCCTATTTGTGACTCTCTATCTCTCTCTCTGTCTCTCTCTCTCACTCTGTATCTCTCTTTCTCGCTCTTTCTCTCTCTCTGTCCCTCTCTCTGTTCCTCTCGCTCTCTCTCTCTCTCTCTCCCTCTCTCTTTCCCTCTCTCTGTCCTTCTACCTATCTCCCTCTCTCTCTCTGTGCCTCTCTCTCTCTCTCTGTCCTACAATCTCTATCTCTCTGTCTCTCTCTCTCACTCTGTATCTCTCTTTCTCGCTCTTTCTCTCTCTCTGTCCCTCTCTCTGTTCCTCTCGCTCTCTCTCTCTCTCTCTCCCTCTCTCTTTTCCTCTCTCTGTCCTTCTACCTATCTCCCTCTATCTCTCTGTGCCTCTCTCTCTCTCTGTCCTACAATCTCTATCTCTCTGTCTCTCTCTCTCTCTCTCTCTTTCCCTGTGTTTCTCTCTCTCTTTCTGTCTCTCTCCCTCTTTCTCCCTATCCCTCTCTCTCTCTATCCCCCTCTCTCTCTATCCCTCTCTTTCTCTTTCTCTCTCTGTCTCTCTCTCCTGCATTTTTCCATCACTCTCTCTCTCTGTCCCTCTCTCTGTCTCCCTCTCTGTCTCTATCTCTCTCTCTATCTCTCTCACTCTCTCATTTTCTCACTCTCTGTCTATCTCTCTCTGTCTCTAACTCTCTGTCTCTCTGTCTCTCTCTCTCTCTTTCTCCATTTCTTGCTCTTTCTCTCTGTCTCTCTGTCTCTCTCACTCACTCATTTTCTCTCTCTCTGTCTGTCTCTCTCTGTCTCTATCTCTCTGTCTCTCTCTCTTTCTCTCTTTATCTGTTTCTCGCTCTCTCTCTCTCTGTCTGTCTCTCTCTCTCTCTGTGTCTCTGAGTTTCTCTCTCTGTCTCTCTCCTGTCTCTTTCCATCTTTCTCTCTCTCGCTCTGTCTCTCTCTCTATCTCTCTCTCACTGTCTCTCTCACTCTCTCTCTCTATCTATCTGTCTCTCTTTCTGTCGTCTCTCTCTCTCTGTCCCTCTCTCCCTATCTCTCTCTATCCCTCTTTCTCTCTGTCTGTTTCACTCTACCTCTCTCTGACACTCTCTGTCTCTCAGTCGCAATCACTCTCTCTGTCTCTCTCTCTGCCTCGTTCTCTCGCTCTGTCTCTCTCTCTCTGACTTGTTCTCTCTGTCTCTCTCTCTCTCGCTCTGTCTTTCTCCTTCTCTCTCTGTCTCTCTCTCTCGCTCTGTCTCTCTCCTTCTCTCTCTCTCTGTCTCACTCCCTCTCTGTCTCTCTCTTCCGATCTCTCTCCATCCCTTTCTCCCACTCTCCTGTCTCTTTCCATCTCTCTCTGTCTCTCTATCTGTCTGTCTCTCTCTCTTTCTCTGTCTCTGTCACTCTCTCTCTCTCCCTCTCTCTGTCCCTCTCTCTGTGTTTCTCTCTCTGTCTCTCTCCCTCTCTCTCTCCTGTCTCTTTCCATCTCTTTCTCTCTCTCGGTCTCTCTTTCTCTCTCACTGTCTCTCTCTCTCTGTCCCTCCCTCTGTTCCCCGCTCTCTCTCTCTGTCTCTCTCATTATTTCTGTCTCTCTCTCTCTCTCTCACTCTCCCTATCTCTCTCTATCCCTCTCTCTCTGTCTGTCTGTCTCTCTCCCCCTCTCTCTGACACTCTCTGCCTCTCTCTCTCTCTCTGTCACACTCACTCTCTCTGTCTCTCTCTCTCTCTCCCTCTCTGTCTTTCGTTCTCTCTCTGACTCTCTGTCTCTCTCTCTCTCTCTCCCTTTCTGTCTCTCACTCTCTGTGTGTGTCTCGCTCTCTCTCTCTGACCCTCTCTGTCTCTCTGTCTCTCTCTCTCTGACTCTATCTGTCTCTCTCTCTCTCTTCCTCTCTGTCTCTCTCTCAGTCTCTCTCTCCCTGTCTAAGTGTCTCTCCCTCTCTGTCTCTCTCTGTCTGTATGTCTATCAATCCCTAAACTAATCCCACTGCCCTGCTCTCTCCCCATAGCCCTGCATCAATCCCTAAACTAATCCCACTGCCCCGCTCTCTCCCCATAGTCCTGTATCAATCCCCAAACTAATCCCACTGCCCCGCTCTCTCCCCATAGTCCTGTATCAATCCCCAAACTAATCCCACTGCCCCGCTCTCTCCCCATAGCCCTGTATCAATTCCCAAACTAATCCCACTGCCCCGCTCTCTCCCCATAGTCCTGTATCAATCCCCAAACTAATCCCACTGCCCCGCTCTCTCCCCATAGTCCTGTATCAATCCCCAAACTAATCCCACTGCCCCGCTCTCTCCCCATAGTCCTGTATCAATCCCCAAACTAATCCCACTGCCCCGCTCTCTCCCCATAGTCCTGTATCAATCCCCAAACTAATCCCACTGCCCCGCTCTCTCCCCATAGTCCTGTATCAATCCCCAAACTAATCCCACTGCCCCACTCTCTCCCCATAGTCCTGTATCAATCCCCAAACTAATCCCACTGCCCCGCTCTCTCCCCATAGTCCTGTATCAATCCCCAAACTAATCCCACTGCCCCGCTCTCTCTCCATAGTCCTGTATCAATCCCCAAACTAATCCCACTGCCCCGCTCTCTCCCCATAGTCCTGTATCAATCCCCAAACTAATCCCACTGCCCCGCTCTCTCTCCATAGTCCTGTATCAATCCCCAAACTAATCCCACTGCCCCGCTCTCTCCCCATAGTCCTGTATCAATCCCCAAACTAATCCCACTGCCCCGCTCTCTCTCCATAGTCCTGTATCAATACCCAAACTAATCCCACTGCCCCGCTCTCTCCCCATAGTCCTGTATCAATCCCCAAACTAATCCCACTGCCCCGCTCTCTCTCCATAGTCCTGTATCAATCCCCAAACTAATCCCACTGCCCCGCTCTCTCCCCATAGTCCTGTATCAATCCCAGAATCGATACAGAAAGTGAGACAGACAGAGAGAGAGAGAGACACACATACACACACTCTCTCTCTCCCTCTCACTCTCTCTCACTGTCTCTCTCTCTGTCTCTCTCACTCTCCCTCTCTCTGTTCCTCTCTTTCACTCTGTCCCTCTCTCTGTCTCGCCCTATTTCTGTCTCAATCTCTGTCTCTCTCTGTCTCTCTCTCTCACTCTGTATCTCTCTTTCTCGCTCTTTCTCTCTCTCTGTCCCTCTCTCTGTTACTCTCGAACTCTCTCTCTCTCTTTCCCTCTCTCTGTCCTTCTCCCTATCTCCCTCTCTCTCTCTGTGCCTCTCTCTCTCTGTCCTACAATCTCTATCTCTCTGTCTCTCTCTCTCTCTCTCTCTCTCTCTCTCTTTCCCTGTGTTTCTCTCTTTCTTTCTGTCTCTCTCCCTCTTTCTCCCTATCCCTCTCTCTCTCTATTCCCCTCTCTCTCTATCCCTCTCTTTCTCTCTCTGTCTCTCTCTCCTGCATTTTTCCATCTCTCTCTCTCTCTGTCCCTCTACTTGCCTCCCTCTCTCTATATGTATATATAACTCTCTGTCTCTATCTCTCTCTCTCTCTATCTCTCTCACTCTCTCATTTTCTCACTCTCTGTCTATCTCTCTCTGTCTCTAACTCTCTGTCTCTCTGTCTCTCTCTCTCTCTCTTTCTCCGTTTCTTGCTCTCTCTCTCTGTCACTCTGTCTCTCTCACTCACTCATTTTCTCTCTGTCTGTCTCTCTCTGTCTCTCTCTCTCTCTCTCTTCATCTGTTTCTCGCTCTCTCTCTCTGTCTCTCTCTGTCTGTCTCTCTCTCTCTCTGTGTCTCTGAGTTTCTCTCTCTGTCTCTCCCCTGTCTCTTTCCATCTTTCTCTCTCTCGCTCTGTCTCTCTGTCTCTCTCTCTATCTCTCTCTCTCACTGTCTCTCTCACTCTCTCTCTCTATCTATCTGTCTCTCTTTCTGTCGTCTCTCTCTCTCTGTCCCTCTCTCCCTATCTCTCTCTATCCCCCTTTTTCTCTGTCTGTTTCACTCTACCTCTCTCTGACACTCTCTGTCTCTCTCTGTCTCTCAGTCACACTCACTCTCTCTGTCTCTCTCTCTCGCTCTGTCTTTCTCCTTCTCTCTCTGTCTCTCTCTCTCGCTCTGTCTCTCTCCTTCTCTCTCTCTCTGTCTCACTCCCGCTCTGTCTCTCTCTTCCTATCTCTCTCTATCCCTCTCTCCCACTCTCCTGTCTCTTTCCATCTCTCTCTTTCTCTCTGTCTCTCCATCTGTCTGTCTCTCTCTCTTTCTCTGTCTCTGTCACTCTCTCTCTCTCCCTCTCTCTGTTCCTCTCTCTGTGTTTCTCTCTCTGTCTCTCTCCCTCTCTCTCTCCTGTCTCTTTCCATCTCTCTCTCATTCTATCTCCCTCTCTCTTTCTCTCTCTCTGTCTCTCTCTCTCTCTGACAGCCTCGCTCTGTCTCTCTCTCTCTATCTGTTTCTATCTCTCTGTCTCTCGCTTTCTTTCTCTCTCTCTCTATCTCTGTCTCTCTATCTGTCTCTCTCTCTCTGTCTCTCTCCCTCTCTCTGTGTTTCTCCCTCTCTTTCTCTGTCTCTCCCCCTCTCTCAACATCCGTCTCTCTTCCTATCCCTCTCTCTCTCTCTCCTGTTTCGTTCCATCTCTTGCTCTCTCTTTTTTCTCTCTGTCCCCCCCACGCTCTCCCTCTCTCTGTCTCTCTCTCTGACTCTCTATCTCTCTCTGTCTTTTTCTCCGTCCCTCTCTCTCTCTGTCTCTCTCTCTCTCTGTCTCATTCACTCCCTATCTCTCTCTCTCTGTCTCTCTCTCTCTCTGTCTCTCTCTCTATACCTCTCTCTCACTCCCTCTCTCTCTCTCTGTCTCTCTCTCTCTGTGTTTCCGAGTTTCTCTCTGTCTCTCTGTATCTCTCTCCTGTCTCTTTTCATCTCTTTCTCTCTCTCGGTCTCTCTTTCTCTCTCACTGTCTCTCTCTCTCTCTGTCCCTCCCTCTGTTCCCCGCTCTCTCTCTCTGTCTCTCTCACTATTTCTGTCTCTCTCTCTCTCTCACTCTCCCTATCTCTCTCTATCCCTCTCTCTCTGTCTGTCTGTCTCTCTCCCCCTCTCTCTGACAATCTCTGCCTCTCTCTCTCTCTCTGTCACACTCACTCTCTCTGTCTCTCTCTCTCTCTCCCTCTCTGTCTTTTGTTCTCTCTCTGACTCTCTCTGTCTCTCTCTCTCTCCCTTTCTGTCTCTCACTCTCTGTGTGTGTCTCGCTCTCTCTCTCTGACCCTCTCTGTCTCTCTCTCTCTGACTCTATCTGTCTCTCTCTCTCTCTTCCTCTCTGTCTCTCTCTCAGTCTCTCTCTCCCTGTCTAAGTGTCTCTCCCTCTCTGTCTCTCTCTGTCTGTATGTCTATCAATCCCTAAACTAATCCCACTGCCCTGCTCTCTCCCCATAGCCCTGCATCAATCCCTAAACTAATCCCAATGCCCCGCTCTCTCCCCATAGCCCTGTATCATTCCCCAAAATAATCCCACTGCCTCACTCTCTCCCCATAGTCCTGTATCAATCCCCAATCTAATCCCACTGCCCCGCTCTCTCCCCATAGTCCTGTATCAAACCCCAAACTAATCCCACTGCCCCGCTCTCTCCCCATAGTCCTGTATCAATCCTCAAATTAATCCCACTGCCCCACTCTCTCCCCATAGTCCTGTATCAATCCCCAAACTAATCCCACTGCCTCACTCTCCCCCCATAGTCCTGTATCAATCCCCAAACTAATCCCACTGCCCCGCTCTCTCCCCATAGTCCTGTATCAATCCCCAAACTAATCCCACTGCCCCGCACTCTCCCCATAATCCTGTATCAATCCCCAAACTAATCCCACTGCCCCGCGCTCTCCCCATAGTCCTGTATCAATCCCCAAACTAATCCCACTGACCCGCTCTCTCCCCATAGTCCTGTATCAATCTCCAAACTAATCCCACTGCCCCGCTCTCTCCCCATAGTCCTGTATCAATCCCCAATCTAATCCCACTGCCCCGCTCTCTCCCAATAGTCCTGTATCAATCTCCAAACTAATCCCACTGCCCCGCTCTCTCCCCATAGTCCTGTATCAATCCCCAAACTAATACCACGACCCCGCTCACTCCCCATTGTCCTGTATCAATCTCGAAACTAATCCCACTGCCCTGCTCTCTCCCCATAGTCCTGTATCAATCCTCAAACTAATCCCACTGCCCCGCTCTCTCCCCATAGTCCTGTATCAATCCCCAAACTAATCCCACTACCCCGCTCACTCCCCATAGTCCTGTATCTATCTCCAAACTAATCCCTCTGCCCCGCTCACTCCCCATAGTCCTGTATCTATCTCCAAACTAATCCCACTGCCCCCCTCTCTCCCCACAGTCCTGCATCAATCTCCAAACTAATCCCACTGCCCCGCTCACTCCCCATCGTCCTGTATCTATCTCCAAACTAATCCCACTGCCCCCCTCTCTCCCCACAGTCCTGCATCAATCCCCAAACTAATCCCACTGCCCCGCTCTCTCCCGATAGTCCTGTATCAACCTCCAAACTAATCCCACTGCCCCGCTCTCTCCCCATAGTCCTGTATCAATCCCCAAACTAATCCCACTGCCCCGCTCTCTCCCCATAGTCCTGTATCAATCCCCAAACTAATCCCACTGCCCTGCTCTCTCCCCATAGTCCTGTATCAATCCCCAAACTAATCCCACTGCCCTGCTCTCTCCTCATAGTCCTGTATCAATCCCCAAACTAATCCCACTGCCCCGCTCTCTCCCCATAGTCCTGTATCAATCCACAAACTAATCCCACTGCCCCGCTCTCTCCCCATAGTCCTGTATCAATCCCCAAACTAATCCCACTGCCCCGCTCTCTCCCCATAGTCCTGTATCAATCCCCAAACTAATCCCACTGTCCCGCTCTCTCCCCATAGTCCTGTATCAAACCCCAAACTGATCCCACTGCCCCGCTCTCTCCCCATAGTCCTGTATCAATCCCCAAACTAATCCCACTGTCCCGCACTCTCCCCATAGTCCTGTATCAATCCCCAAACAAGCTCTCTCTCTGTCTCTCTCAGTCTCTCTCTCTCTCTATCTCTTTCACTCTCTATATATCACTCTGTCTCTATCTGTTTCTAGCTCACGCTCTCTCTCTCTCTCTCCCTCACTCGCTCTGTCTTCCTCTTTTCCTCTCCCTCTCTGTGTCACTCTCTCCATCTCTCTGTCTTTCTGTCTTCCAGTCTGTCTCACTCTCTCTGTCTCTCTCTCGTTCTCCCTCTCTCCCTTTCTTTCTTCTCCCTCTCTGTCTCTCTCTCTCTCTCTCCCTCTGTGTCTCTCTCTCTGTCTTACTGTCTCTCCCTGTCTTTCTCTGTCTAGCTCCCTATCGCTCTCTCTCTCCGTCTCTGTTTCTCTCTCGCTCTATCTTTCCCTCTCTCTCTGCCTCCTTCTCCCTCTTGCTCTCTCTCTCTCTCTCTCTGTATCTCTTCCTGTCTTTATCTCTGTCTTTCCCTCTCTCTCTATCAATCTCTGTCTCTCTCTGACTATCTCTCTATCTCTCTCTTTATCTCTCTCTGTGTTTCTATCTCTCTGTCTCAATTTCTGTGTTTCTCTCTCTCTATTTTTTCTCTCTATCTCTCTGTCTTTGTCTCTCATTCTCTGTCTCTCTCCAATCTCTCTCTCTCGCTCTCTCTCTCACTCTTTCTCTCTGTCTTGCTCTCTGTCTCTTTCTCTCTCTCTCCCTGTCTCTCTGACTCTCTCTGTCTCCCTCTCTCTCTGACTCTCCGTCTCTCTCTGTCTCGCTCTCTCTCTGACTCTCGCTGTCTCTCTCTCTCTCTCTGACTCTCTCTGTCTCTCTCTCACTCTCTTGTCACTCTCTATCTCTCTCTTTCTCTCTCTCCCTCTCTGTCTCTCTCTCTCTCTCTCACTCTCTCTCTCTCTGTCTCTCTTTCTATGTCTCTTTCTTTGTCTCTCT
Organism: Pristiophorus japonicus; assembly: GCF_044704955.1. NCBI lineage: Eukaryota > Metazoa > Chordata > Chondrichthyes > Pristiophoridae > Pristiophorus > Pristiophorus japonicus. The sequence continues at coordinate 187,740 of NW_027254608.1, forward strand.
CTCTCTGTCTCTCCCTCTCTGTCTTTGACTCTCTCTGTCTCTCTCTCTCTCTCTGACTCTCTCTGACTCTCTCTCTCTGACTCTCTCTGTCTCTCTCTCTGACTCTCTCTCTCAATCTCTCTCTTTCTCCCTCTCTGTCTCGCTCTCTCACTATCTCTCTCCCCCTGTCTCTGTCTCTCTCTCTCTGTCTCTCCCTCTCTCTCTTTGACTCTCTCTGTCTCTCTCTCTCTCTCTGACTCTCTCTTTCTCTCTCTCTCTCTCTCTGACTCTCTCCATCCATCTCTCTCTCTCTCTCTCTCTATCCTTCTCTCTGTCTCTCTCGCTCTCTCTCTGTCCCTCTGAAGCTCTCCCAGAACCTCAGTGACAATGCACACACCGATCTTCAGTCATCCATTTTACATTTGTTAATGGTCACCATTTGATGTTAACACTGTGAGATTGATTACAGAGACCGACTACTCTCGAATTTAACGTTAGCTGCTTAAAGGTGTACCTGCCCTGGGAGTGTTTGATGGACAGTGTAGAGGGAGCTTTACTCTGTATCTAACCCCCTGTACCTGCCCTGGGAGTGTTTGATGGACAGTGTAGAGGGAGCTTTACTCTGTATCTAACCCCCTGTACCTGCCCTGGGAGTGTTTGATGGGACAGTGTAGAGGGAGCTTTACTCTGTATCTAACCCCCTGTACCTGCCCTGGGAGTGTTTGATGGGACAGTGTAGAGAGAGCTTTACTCTGTATCTAACCCCCTGTACCTGCCCTGGGAGTGTTTGATGGGACAGTGTAGAGGGAGCTTTACTCTGTATCTAACCCCCTGTACCTGCCCTGGGAGTGTTTGATGGGGCAGTGTAGAGGGAGCTTTACTCTGTATCTAACCCCCTGTACCTGCCCTGGGAGTGTTTGATGGGACAGTGCAGAGGGAGCTTTACTCTGTATCTAACCCCCTGTACCTGCCCTGGGAGTGTTTGATGGGACAGTGCAGAGGGAGCTTTACTCTGTATCTAACCCCCTGTACCTGCCCTGGGAGTGTTTGATGGGACAGTGCAGAGGGAGCTTTACTCTGTATCTAACCCTGTGCTGTACCTGCCCTGGGAGTGTTTGATGGGAAAGTGTAGAGGGAGCTTTACTCTGTATCTAACCCTGTGCTGTACCTGCCCTGGGAGTGTTTGATGGGACAGTGTAGCGAGCGAGAGTGAGAGGGGAACAGACAGAGAGTGAGACTGACAGAGAGACAGCGAGACTGAACGAGAGAGCGAGAGAGAGGGACTCTGTATCTAACCCCCTGTACCTGCCCAGGGAGGTTTGATGGGACAGTGTGGAGGGAGATTAAATGCCCAATTCTCTCTGTCCCTCTCGCTTTCTCTCTGTCAGTCTCTCTCTCTGTCTGTTCCTCTCTCTCTCTCTCGCTCTCTGTTTCCGGGTCCCTGTCTCTCTCCCTCTCTGTATCTCTGTTCCTCTCTCTCTCGCTCTCTCTTTCAGTCTCCCTGTCTCTCTCCCTCTCTGTATCTCTGTTCCTCTCTCTCTCTCGCTCTCTGTCAGTCTCTCTGTCTCCCTCTCTCCGTCTTGCTCCCTCACTCTCTCCCTCGCTCCCAATTTCTATCCATCTATCTCTCTTTCACTTTTTCCTCTGTCTGTGCTGCTTTCCATTTCCGATCTCTCTCTTTCTTTCCCTTTTCTGTAACACGCTCTCTCTATCCCAAATTCTCTCACTGCTTCTCCCTGTCCACCTCTCTTTTTCTCTCTCCCTGTCTCTCATTCCCATTCTGATGTGTCCTTGATTGAAAAGTACCCTGACATATTGCAGCCTGACTGTTTAAACCCACAGCAAGAAATCACATTTCTGGGACATTTTTGATTTGCTAACCATCCAATTGTGGCTTGGAATGTGTGGGTTAAATCTCGTTTCTCCATCTGAAAACTGTGAGTGTTTCAGATTGAGCAGTATATGGGATCAAAGGCTGATTCAGACAATGCTGCTTTGTGGAACGGTGTGATATCTTCACAGGGCAGGACATGGAGAAGTTTTGTTGGTTTGAATAAGGTGTAAATACGATTGTGTCGCCCCCTCACAGACACACAGGATTGAAGCTGTTTACCATCAATGCCCTGAAAGAATGAAATGGTTCAACAAGGTGTGACTGACTTCAAACTCTTCAAACACATGAAGGACCCGGAGACTGGGACCAATACACAAAGCCCCGAGCCCAGGCAGGCAAACCAGGTTTGTTCACAGATCACTCAGACACGTGTCCTGGTGTAAAATGGTCACCACGCATCTCATGTAAAATGGGTGCACAATTTCACCCAAACTAATCCCACTGTCCCGCTCTCTCCCCATAGTCCTGTATCAATCCCCAAACTAATCCCACTGCCCCGCTCTCTCCCCATAGTCCTGTATCAATCTCCAAACTAATCCCACTGCCCCCCTCTCTCCCCATAGTCCTGTATCAATCTCCAAACTAATCCCACTGCCCCGCTCTCTCCCCATAGTCCTGTATCAATCCCCAAACTAATCCCACTGTCCTGCTCTCTCCTCATAGTCCTGTATCAATCCCCAAACTAATCCCACTGCCCCGCTCTCTCCCCATAGTCCTGTATCAATCCCCAAACTAATCCCACTGCCCCGCTCTCTCCCCATAGTCCTGTATCAATCCCCAAACTAATCCCACTGCCCCGCTCTCTCCCCATAGTCCTGTATCAATCCCCAAACTAATCCCACTGCCCCACTCTCTCCCCATAGCCCTGTATCAATCCCCAAACTAATCCCACTGCCCCGCTCTCTCCCCATAGTCCTGTATCAATCCCCAAACTAATCCCACTGCCCCGCTCTCTCCCCATAGTCCTGTATCAATCCCCAAACTAATCCCACTGCCCCGCTCTCTCCCCATAGTCCTGTATCAATCCCCAAACTAATCCCACTGCCCCGCTCTCTCCCCATAGTCCTGTATCAATCCCCAAACTAATCCCACTGCCCCACTCTCTCCCCATAGCCCTGTATCAATCCCCAAACTAATCCCACTGCCCCGCTCTCTCCCCATAGTCCTGTATCAATCCCCAAACTAATCCCACTGCCCCGCTCTCTCCCCATAGTCCTGTATCAATCCCCAAACTAATCCCACTGTCCCGCTCTCTCCTCATAGCCCTGTATCAATCCCAAACTAATCCCACTGCCCCGCTCTCTCCACATAGCCCTGTATCAATCCCCAAACTAATCCCACTGTCCCGCTCTCTCCCCATAGTCCTGTATCAATCCCCAAACTAATCCCACTGCCCCGCTCTCTCCCCATAGTCCTGTATCAATCCTCAAACTAATCCCACTGCCCCGCTCTCTCCCCATAGTCCTGTATCAATCCTCAAACTAATCCCACTGCCCCGCTCTCTCCCCATAGCCCTGTATCAATCCCAAACTAATCCCACTGCCCCGCTCTCTCCACATAGCCCTGTATCAATCCCCAAACTAATCCCACTGTCCCGCTCTCTCCCCATAGTCCTGTATCAATCCCCAAACTAATCCCACTGCCCCGCTCTCTCCCCATAGTCCTGTATCAATCCCCAAACCAATCCCACGGCCCCGCTCTCTCCCCATAGTCCTGTATCAATCCCCAAACTAATCCCACTGCCCCGCTCTCTCCCCATAGTCCTGTATCAATCCCCAAACTAATCCCACTGCCCCGCTCTCTCCCCATAGTCCTGTATCAATCCCCAAACTAATCCCACTGCCCCGCTCTCTCCCCATAGTCCTGTATCAATCCCCAAACTAATCCCACTGCCCCGCTCTCTCCCCATAGTCCTGTATCAATCCCCAAACTAATCCCACTGCCCCGCTCTCTCCCCATAGTCCTGTATCAATCCCCAAACTAATCCCACTGCCCCGCTCTCTCCCCATAGTCCTGTATCAATCCCAGAATCGATACAGAAAGTGAGACAGAGAGAGCGAGACACACACACACACACACACTCTCTCTCCCTCTCGCTCTCTCTCACTGTCTATCTCTCTGTCTCTCTCACACTCTCTGTTCCTCTCTTTCACTCTGTCCCTCTCTCTGTCTCGCCCTATTTCTGTCTCTCTCTGTCTCTCTCTCTCACTCTGTATCTCTCTTTCTCGCTCTTTCTCTCTCTCTGTCCCTCTCTCTGTTCCTCTCGCTCTCTCTCTCTCTCTCTCCCTCTCTCTTTCCCTCTCTCTTTCCCTCTCTCTGTCCTTCTCCCTATCTCCCTCTCTGTCTCTGTGCCTCTCTCTCTCTCTGTCCTACAATCTCTATCTCTCTGTCTCTCTCTCTCTCTCTCTCTTTCCCTGTGTTTCTCTCTCTCTTTCTGTCTCTCTCCCTCTTTCTCCCTATCCCTCTCTCTCTCTATACCCTCTCTCTATCCCTCTCTTTCTCTCTCTGTCTCTCTCTCCTGCATTTTTCCATCACTCTCTCTCTCTGTCCCTCTCTCTGTCTCCCTCTCTCTATATATATATTTAACTCTCTGTCTCTATCTCTCTCTCTCTATCTCTCTCACACTCTCATTTTCTCACTCTCTGTCTGTCTCTCTCTGTCTCTAACTCTCTGTCTCTCTGTCTCTCTCTCTCTCTCTCTCTTTATCTGTTTCTCGCTCTCTCTGTCTGTCTCTCTCTCTCTCTGTGTCTCTGAGTTTCTCTCTCTGTCTCTCTCCTGTCTCTTTCCATCTTTCTCTCTCTCGCTCTGTCTCTCTCTCTCTATCTCTCTCTCACTATCTCTCTCACTCTCTCTCTCTATCAATCTGTCTCTCTTTCTGTCGTCTCTCTCTCTCTGTCCCTCTCTCCCTATCTCTCTCTATCCCCCTTTCTCTCTGTCTGTTTCACTCTACCTCTCTCTGACACTCTCTGTCTCTCTCTGTCTCTCAGTCACACTCACTCTCTCTGTCTCTCTCTCTGCCTCGTTCTCTCGCTCTGTCTCTCTCTCTGACTTGTTCTCTCTGTCTCTCTCTCTCTCTCGCTCTGTCTTTCTCCTTCTCTCTCTGTCTCTCTCTCTTGCTCTGTCTCTCTCCTTCTCTCTCTCTCTGTCTCACTCCCTCTCTGTCTCTCTCTTCCTATCTCTCTCTATCCCTCTCTCCCACTCTCCTGTCTCTTTCCATCTCTCTCTTTCTGTCTTTCTATCTGTCTGTCTGTCTCTCTTTCTGTCGTCTCTCTCTCTCTGTCCCTCTCTCCCTATCTCTCTCTATCCCCCTTTCTCTCTGTCTGTTTCACTCTACCTCTCTCTGACACTCTCTGTCTCTCTCTGTCTCTCAGTCACACTCACTCTCTCTGTCTCTCTCTCTGTCTCTCTCTCTCGCTCTGTCTTTCTCCTTCTCTCTCTGTCTCTCTCTCTCTCGCTCTGTCTCTCTCCTTCTCTCTCTCTCTGTCTCACTCCCTCTCTGTCTCTCTTTTCCTATCTCTCTCTATCCCTCTCTCCCACTCTCCTGTCTCTTTCCATCTCTCTCTTTCTCTCTTTCTCTCTATCTGTCTGTCTCTCTTTCTCTGTCTCTGTCACTCTCTCTCTCTCCCTCTCTCTGTCCCTCTCTCTGTGTTTCTCTCTCTGTCTCTCTCCCTCTCTCTCTCCTGTCTCTTTCCATGTCTCTCTCATTCCATCTCCCTCTCTCTTTCTCTCTCTCTGTCTCTCTCTCTCTGACAGCCTCGCTCTGTCTCTCTCTCTCTCTATCTGTTTCTATCTCTCTGTCTCTCGCTCTCTTTCTCTCTCTCTCTATCTCTGTCTCTCTATCTGTCTCTCTCTCTCTGTTTCTCCCTCTCTCTCTGTCTCTCTCCCTCTCTCTGTGTTTCTCCCTCACTTTCTCTGTCTCCCCCCTCTCTCAACATCCGTCTCTCTTCCTATCCCTCTCTCTCTCTATCACTCTCGCTCTCTGTCTCCCTCTCTCTCTCTCTCCTGTTTCTTTCCATCTCTTGCTCTCTCTTTCTTTCTCTCTGTCCCCCCCCACGCTCTCTCTCTCTCTGTCTCTCTCTCTGTCTCTCTATCTCTCTCTGTCTTTCTCTCCGTCCCTCTCTCTCTCTGTCTCTCTCTCTCTCTGTCTCATTCACTCCCTATCTCTCTCTCTCTGTCTCTCTGTCTATCTCTCTCTCTGTCTCTTTCTCTATCCCTCTCTCTCTATCCCTCTCTCTCACTCCCTCTCTCTCTCTCTGTCTCTCTCTCTCTGTGTCTCTGAGTTTCTCTCTGTCTCTCTGTATCTCTCTCCTGTCTCTTTTCATCTCTTTCTCTCTCTCGGTCTCTCTTTCTCTCTCACTGTCTCTCTCTCTCTGTCCCTCCCTCTGTTCCCCGCTCTCTCTCTCTGTCTCTCTCACTATTTCTGTCTCTCTCACTCTCCCTATCTCTCTCTATCCCTCTCTCTCTGTCTGTCTGTCTCTCTCCCCCCTCTCTGACACTCTCTGCCTCTCTCTCTCTCTCTCTGTCACACTCACTCTCTCTGTCTCTCTCTCTCTCTCCCTCTCTGTCTTTCTTTCTCTCTCTGACTCTCTCTCTCTTTCTCTCCCTTTCTGTCTCTCACTCTCTGTGTGTGTCTTGCTCTCTCTCTCTGACCCTCTCTGTCTCTCTGTCTCTCTCTCTCTGACTCTATCTGTCTCTCTCTCTCTCTTCCTCTCTGTCTCTCTCTCAGTCTCACTCTCCCTGTCTAAGTGTCTCTCCCTCTCTGTCTCTCTCTGTCTGTATGGCTATCAATCCCTAAACTAATCCCACTGCCCTGCTCTCTCCCCATAGCCCTGTATCAATCCCTAAACTAATCCCACTGCCCCGCTCTCTCCCCATAGCCCTGTATCAATCCCCAAACTAATCCCACTGTCCCGCTCTCTCCCCATAGTCCTGTATCAATTCCCAAACTGATCCCACTGCCCCGCTCTCTCACCATAGTCCTGTATCAATCCCCAAACAAATCCCACTGCCCCGCTCTCTCCCCATAGTCCTGTATCAATCCCCAAACTAATCCCACTGCCCTGCTCTCTTCCCATAGTCCTGTATCAATCCACAAACTAATCCCACTGCCCCGCTCTCTCCCCATAGTCCTGTATCAATCGCAAACTAATCCCACTGCCCCGCTCTCTCCCCATAGTCCTGTATCAATCCCCAAACTAATCCCACTGCCCCGCTCTCTCCCCATAGTCCTGTATCAATCCCCAAACTAATCCCACTGCCCCGCTCTCTCCCCATAGTCCTGTATCAATCCCCAAACTAATCCCACTGCCCTGCTCTCTCCCCATAGCCCTGTATCAATCCCCAAACTAATCCCACTGCCCCGCTCTCTCCCCATAGTCCTGTATCAAT